>NC_060130.1:95210635-95513666 GCF_021461395.2 Schistocerca americana
CACAGGCCAGGCATTGCCGTCGGAGTGTCGAAATTTTAGTCCGTGTGGTGCCCGTTGAATAATCCCGCTGCAGGCAGCGTCGGAAGTCATATTAACACAAACGACGCTGCTGATGATCAATAGGTGTATGCCGATTGCATCGTCACGAGGATCTTCGTATCTTCGAGTAGGAAGCGTTCGATGGTCACTGCTTCGGGTCGTGCATATTCATTTGAAAAGGTGAACTTAAGAGTGTTATACCTGCAGGAGTTGGCTGTTATAATTTGTTCGACTGAGAGGCGCGGTGACGTGGAAGTAAACATCCACTCCGCGCGCGCAGCGGCGTGAACGGCCGAGCGTGGGCCGCACTGCTGCTGTGCCTGAGGCAGACTGACACTTCAGCTAGCCGAGCAAGTTTCCAGAACCGTTCCAGAGTTCCGTATGTCACAGAATCCACAACCCTTACGCTCCCAAGTTTGTGATTCCTGCAAACACAGAAAGATGCATTGTATCTTCATTTTAGCCCCTTAAGGCATGGATACATGATGGATGGTTACAAAGTCTGTATTTATACAGGGTCTGTATCTTCACATTACAATCTCTTCACATTACAATCTCTTCACATTACAATCTCTTCACATTACAATCTCCATGCGTATCTCAAGGACATTTGTATCGATCTATGCAGACACTGTAAAATACAGACGTTGCAATAACTACTTCATGCCAAACCAAAGGGAAACTGACAAGGCTATTTTCCTACGTTAAAAATATATTTCGAGTTGTAGTTATTCTGAGTGATTACAACGTTCAATATTCTCACAAAAGGTGTCTTACTTTTATGGAATTAAGCTTAAAAATCATAAAATATCAAGATTTGGTAACGTGATCGAAAACGCTCTGTTATTGGATGAAGCTCTGGTGATGTCACAAACTAGGTGTAAGATGAAGCTATACGTGTGTTATAGGAGTGTTAGCCGAAGTTACTAGGTTTTTACGCACTACTACTGCAAACAGCTTAGCTGTTTAGTGACAGAAAACGCAATTACAAGTTTTAAGTAATAACGAAAGGGAATTTTGTGGACGCTGATAGTGGAAACAATCCAAAAAGTTAATGCGTTTATGCTCCACACATTTAGTGCGGCCATATGTGAAAAGACGGACATTCTTTTCCCTGATCCCTACAACATCATCTGCGCTCAAAACTAGGGAATTGAAGAACTTTCGCAAATGAATCCGTATCTTATAACTAGATTGTCGACTATCAGTTATCAAATACGACCCAAAGCACAAAAAAATTAATCTTGGCAAATCTTAGTGCCGATTTCCTCTACAGATAGCTACGAGCTGGCATTCTTTGGTGCGAGGGATAGTGCATTTGACTGCAGCTGAAGGCCACAGGTTCGAATCCTGGAAGGGACTTTTTTATTTTGAAGTTTTAAACGAAATACGAAAATAGCGTTAGCAAGAACTCATTCTGGCAGTTGTTCATATGGTGGGATGTATTAACTATAGGTTCAAATTAATCTTAGAATGATCAATGGATATCTGAGGATAAATGCATTTACTATGCGTGCAAACAATTCCAAACAATTTACTCTTTTTTTTCTTTTGAAGCATATCAAAATACTTCCACAGTACAACGAGGTGTAGGAAATGATTTGTATACGGAGAGATATAAAGCACGTAAAACTTGCAGGTAGCACAGACATAAAGGATGTGATGTTTGTGAGTGTAAACTGAAGCAGACTTATTTGATCTTCATGTAAGATGATGAAACTTCAAAAGTTCAAAAATAAGGATCCTAGCTGGACAGTACGGAGATAAAAAGCATTGTTTCTAATAAAGTCCTGAAGACCGACACATACACAAAGGACTCAGGACATTTAATTGAGAAGCTGAAGAAACTGAAACCTCCACCAAACGACATCCTGGTCAGCTCTGATGTTGTTTCTTTGTTTAGGAAAGTGCCACTCAGTGACGTTCTGGAGTACATCGGTTCCATTTTCCCGCAAGACATCACAAAGCTCTTCCATGCATGTCTCACCACGAGCTATTTTACGTGGAATGGCGATTTCTACGAATAGCTGGAAGGCGTCTCCATGGGTAGTCCTCTTAGTCCAGTGGTGGCCAACTTCTTCATGGAACAATTCGAAGCACAGGCAGTGGACATGGCGACTTGCAAATCTAAGGTGTGGCACAGATACGTCGATGATACTTTCGTTGTGTGAAGCCATGGTGAAGAACAGCTCGGTGACTTCCTAAGACACTTGAACAGCCTCCATGCCAACATAAAGTTTACGATAGAAGTAGAAAAGGACAAAAAACTGCCATTTCTAGATGTGCTGGTCACAAGGGATGGCGAAAACCTGGGACACAGCGTGTATCGAAACCCGACACACACGGACCGATACCTGCACAAACTATCAAACCACCACCCGAGCCAGAAAAGAAGCATGATTAATGTTATATCCTAGCCAGTAATGCCACCCGAGCCCGCTGCCAAAAGGTTGGCAGCATCAAAGTCCGGACGCCGTCCGCATAAGCAGCGCCAGCGATACAGGAAATCGCCGCAAGTCCGCGCGCGCCACCGCTGGCTTCTGGGTTCTTAAGCGCTGGAGTCGCGAGCGCTAGGACAGTTCTGTATTCGCCGCTCAGTTGTATACTCGCCACCGAATTGTGTACTTGCTAGTCAGTCGTGTGTTCATCGCAGCAGAGTTGTTGTTTGTCGTCAGCCGACGTTGACCTAGCCGCTCCGACTCGAACTAGACAGATTTCTGTAGACACGGAGTTCACTACTGTGTTTCTGTATCTTCGTTAATAAAGATAAGTACCGACTTCATTTAATCAGAGTGTTTGGGTTTTCATCTTTCTGTTCACTGTTCCAGCGGACCGGTCGGCCCGCTATTAAAAGTGTGGCGGTGACTTCGTAAGCCGTTTCTACAGCGAATTGTTTGTCGCTACGAACGCCGCCACAAAACTGGCGACGAGGGCTTCCGAACTCGTGTGCAGGGCAGGTTCAACTTGTTTCTGGTTATACTAATTATAGCGATAAAATTTTGGGGGCTGGTTTAATTTGTGTTCACTATGTCTGCCGAATTACAACAGTTGATCTTGTTACAGAGTCAGCAAATACAAAGTCTGGTGGAAGCAATCGCCAAACAAGCGGCTAATCCTCCAACACAAAAGGAACAAGCACAGGCAGCACCACCTTTCCGTGCTTTTGATGCATCAAGAGAAGAATGGCGAGAATATTTCGCGCAGTTGCAGGCGCACATGACAGTCTACAAAATCACGGGTACTGAGCGGCAGCCTTATTTAATTTCCACTGCAGGCGTGGAAGTCTATCGACTACTTTGTAAGTTGTTCCCGGAATCCAAGCCCGAAGCTTTAGACTATGACGTTGTTGTTAACAAGCTTGCTGAGTATTTCGAGTCGCGAGTTCATGTGGCAGCAGCCAGATTCAAGTTCTTCAGATTAAAGAAACTGCCACATCAATCTAATAAACAGTGGTTAACAGATTTACGGGGCCTCACCCGTCAGTGCCGATTTAATTGTGTGTGTGATATCATGTTACGAGACGCTATTACTCAAAACATTGCAGATTCTCGTATTCGTGCTGCTATCTTAAAGTTGCCTGACCCGTCATTAGAGACTGTGATGAACATCATTGAAGCCCAAGATACTTTTGACTATGCTGAGTGTGAGTTAGATCAGCCATGTATTTCTCAAATTGCCTGTGCTAAGCAAGTTATGTCACGCCCGCGGCCCCACCGGCAGAGTTCAAAAATGGTTCAAATGGCTCTGAGCACTATGGGACTCAACTGCTGTGGTCATAAGTCCCCTAGAACTTAGAACTACTTAAACCTAACTAACCTAAGGACAGCACACAACACCCAGCCATCACGAGGCAGAGAAAATCCCTGACCCCGCCGGGAATCGAACCCGGGAACCCGGGCGTGGGAAGCGAGAACGCTACCGCACGACCACGAGATGCGGGCCGGCAGAGTCAGACTGTAAACACTAGCTGGCCGCGTCATGTTAAACACATTCGTCAGCCGCGTGTGCAAAATGATAGAGTTAAGTCTTGCCCTAAGTGTGTTCTTGCTCATCCTCGTGAACGTTGCCCGTTAAGAAACGCGGTTTGTCACTTTTGTCAAAGGAAAGGACACATCCAGACTGTTTGTTTGCGTAAACGCAAGAACAATTCTAGTGCTGCCCAGCCCATGGATATTCATGTTCTTCAAAGCCAGCCCGCCCAGAAGGTCGCGTTTAAAGACTCTTCCACGGTTCGTGTGGGTAATAAACTTGTTCGCAATAAGCCACCCACCCAGCCCTCTGCTATGCGACCCAGGCGTAATTCAAACGCTGTAAAAAGTAATGTACAGACTGCAAGTGAAGCGGGAGTTGTTGTTCCACCCGCCCAACCCACGAGTTGTCGTAAGCAGCGAACACGCGCTAAACGCGCTGATTTTGTGTCTTCCGCCTCCACTGCACCGATCCAGAGACAGAGTAATAAACTATTTGTGAAGCTACGCATCCAGGATAAGACCTTCAATTTTCAGTTAGACACTGGTGCGTCTGTGACTCTCATAAATAGTGCTACGTATGCGGCTATCGGCCGCCCTAAACTTTCAGCGGCAAAACATTCTTTGGCTACTTATAGTGGAGAACAAATTCCTGTGTTAGGTGTATGTAGCGTGCCAGCCACATTCCGTGGCAATACAAAAACAGTTTCATTCACAGTGCTCCGCGCTACAGACAGTGTAAACATTTTCGAATTAGACTGTTTTGACTTGTTTGGCCTGTCTATCCAAGACAATGTGTTGCAAATTAATTCTGTTGTTGTTCCTCAAGACAGCATAACCGATTTGTGTAAAAGATACAGTGACATATTTAAAGACGAACTAGGTTGTGCTGCGAACTTTGCCGCTCATATTACGTTAAAAGATAATGCTCATCCTCGATTTTTTCGTGCTCGTCCAGTGCCTCACGCCCTCCGGGCACCTGTAGCAGATGAACTTCGTCGTTGGCAAAACAACGGTGTTATTCAACCCGTTACAGCGAGCCAGTGGGCTTCTCCCTTAGTTATTATAAAGAAACCGTCTGGCAAGTTACGTTTGTGTGCTGATTTTAAGTCGACAGTTAATCCTCAGACTGTCATCGATTCTTTTCCTTTGCCTAGACCGGACGAGCTGATGGATAAGTTAGGGGAAGCTCGTTTCTTTTCCAAAATTGATCTCCGTGAAGCATATTTGCAATTGCCCCTCGACGAGCAATCACAACAGTATTTTGTCATAAACACGTCGTTGGGGTTGTTCCGTTTTCTGCGTTTGCCTTTTGGTTGTGCGTCAGCTCCAGCTGTTTTTCAGCGTTTTTTGTCACAACTTCTGGCTAATGTGCCATCGTGTTGCAACTATTTAGACGATATTGTTGTGTCCGGTCGGACGCCTGCGGAACATTTCCGTAATTTGGAGTGTTTGTTTACAGTGTTGTCTCAGGCAGGCCTACGTTGCAACATCGATAAATGTTCATTTTTTCTTACGGAGCTGGAGTATCTGGGACATGTTATTAATGCTCAAGGCATTCATCCCTCCCAGTCACATTTAGCAGCTATTCGTGATTTGCCCGCCCCTCGCAATCTGCAGGAATTGCAAGCAGTTCTTGGCAAATTGACATATTATATTAGGTTTATACCTAATGCATCACAGATTGCTGCACCGTTGCATCGTCTCCGCCGTAAGAATGTTCCGTTTGTGTGGTCAGCTGATTGCCAATCAGCCTTTCAGCAGCTAAAGAGGCTTTATTGAATGATCGTTGTCTGGTCCATTACGACCCTAACAAGCCTCTGGTGTTAGCTTGTGATGCCTCTTCTTTCGGCCTCGGTGCTGTGTTGTCTCACCGAGGCGGTAACACCGAACGTCCTATTGCGTTCGCATCTAAATTGCTAAACAAAGCTCAGTGTAATTATAGCCAATTGGACAAGGAAGCGTTGGCTATTGTGTTCGGTGTCACAAAATTCCATCACTACCTCTATGGTAGACCATTCTATTTAGTAACAGATCACAAGCCCCTGACGTCACTGTTTCATCCGTCTAAACCAGTTCCTCAGCGGACAGCTCAGAGACTACAACGTTGGGCTCTTTTGTTATCACAATACCAGTATGAGATACTGTATCGCCCTACAGCTCAGCATGCAAACGCTGACGCGCTTTCTAGATTGCCGATTGCTGCGGATGATGTCTTCGATTCCTCTGACGACTTTTGCCATCAGATTGACGCCGATGAGCATCAATCCCTCCGGGATTTTCCGATTGATTATCGTCAGGTGGCACGTGAGACAGCTACGGATCCTCATCTGAGCTTACTATTACGTTTTGTTCAACGTGGTTGGCCGTCCAAGGCAAAGGACATATCGGATCCTGTGGTTCGTCGCTATTATCCGCAACGTCATCTGTTGTCTGTTTCGCACGGAGTATTGCTGTTACGCACCGAGAATGACCAGCTTCGTGTAGTGGTTCCCCAAGTGCTCCAATCCAAGGTCCTCGACTTGTTGCATCAAGGTCATTGGGGAGTGGTCCGCACCAAGCAGCTTGCCCGCCGTCATTGTACATGGATCGGCATTGATAAGCAGACTACGCAGATGTCTACAGATTGTTCGACGTGTGCCGACCACCAAGCTGCTCCGGTCCCTGGCAGCGAGTACATATTGATTTCGCTGGTCCATATTGGAATTCTCGTTGGCTCATCGTGATAGATGCATTTAGTAATTTTCCGTTTGTTGTGCCCATGCAGTCTACAACGTCTGCACAAACTATACAGGCGTTGAATTCAATTTTTTGTATTGAGGGTCTTCCAGAAGTTTTAGTGTCTGACAATGGTCCACAATTTACCTCTGCTGAATTTGAAAGTTTTTGTTCTGCCAATGGCATTCGCCATGTTCTTACTCCGCCGTTCCACCCTCAATCGAATGGTGCAGCGGAACGTTTTGTACGCACATTCAAGGATCATATGGACCGCCTTCGTGCTACGCACTCTCGTCAGCAGGCCCTCATCACGTTCCTGTCGTCGTACCGGACCACGCCACGCGACGGCCCTTCGCCTGCGGAGCTTCTCCACGGCCGTCGTCATCGCACCCTACTGCGGTTGTTGCACCCCCCGGATCGACCCGCCGCTTCTGAGCATCGCACGCGTTTTCAGCGCAATGACGCCGTTTTTTTCAGAGTTTATCACGGTCGCCGTCGTTGGGAACGTGGTACCGTGATAAGTGTCCAGGGTCGCGGTTTTTATACTGTTCAAGGTGCTACTGGGGTGCACAGGAGGCATCAGAACCAGTTACGCCGCGCTGGCCGCCCGGATTCTGCCGCTCGTTCTTTGTCCACAGATTTGGTCCGCGGCGGGTTCCAGCCGCGCCTTCCGACTTCGCTGCCGCCCCCAGGGCAGCAGCAGCAGCCGTCGCCGCTACCACGCCGACAGCCCGTCCCGTTGATGCCTCCCGCGCAGCTTCATCCGGGAGGGCCCCAGGTGGTCGCTCCGGCGCCTGCGGTCCCTCTTCAGTCGCCTCCGCCTTCGGAGCTGATGGACGTCGACCCCTCAGCCGGGCCGCCTTCCCAAGCGGTGGCTGTGCAGCCTGTCCTGCAGCCGCTTTCCTTGGGCACCCCCAAGGAGTCTGACACCGCAGCGCCTTGTCCGGCGCCCACTCAGCAGCCGTCAACGCAGCGTCAGGAGACGCTGCCTCTCTTCGTGGGTCCCGCCGCCCCGTCGCGTCCAGTACAAGAAGCTGCGCCCGTGGTCACAGGCGTGCACCCTGACCTCGGTTTTCAGTCGGTGTTTCCCGAGGCCCCGCGCAGCCAATGCTGGGGTGCGGACCGGGGACTGCCACCGACAACAGTCTCCGCCCCGGTCTCTTCTGCTACGCCTGCGGCCAGACCCCTCCCCCGCCGTCGACGCTCGCCACGTCATTATTCAACGACGGTGCGGCGATTTGGGGGGGAGGAGTGTTATATCCTAGCCAGTAATGCCACCCGAGCCCGCTGCCAAAAGGTTGGCAGCATCAAAGTCCGGACGCCGTCCGCATAAGCAGCGCCAGCGAGACAGGAAATCGCCGCAAGTCCGCGCGCGCCACCGCTGGCTTCTGGGTTCTTAAGCGCTGGATTCGCGAGCGCTAGGACAGTTCTGTATTCGCCGCTCAGTTGTATACTCGCCACCGAATTGTGTACTTGCTAGTCAGTTGTGTGTTCATCGCAGCAGAGTTGTTGTTTGTCGTCAGCCGACGTTGACCTAGCCGCTCCGACTCGAACTAGACAGATTTCTGTAGACACGGAGTTCACTACTGTGTTTCTGTATCTTCGTTAATAAAGGTAAGTACCGACTTCATTTAATCAGAGTGTTTGGGTTTTCATCTTTCTGTTCACTGTTCCAGCGGACCGGTCGGCCCGCTATTAAAAGTGTGGCGGTGACTTCGTAAGCCGTTTCTACAGCGAATTGTTTGTCGCTACGAACGCCGCCACAAAAATTAATACGCTCGTAACGCGAGCAGGACGAGTATGTGAGCCGCAGCACCTCAGACGCGAAATGCAACACCTGGAAAGTGTTCTGAGGAGCAATGGGTACTCCACAAATTATATTAGAAGTGTAAGAGAGCCAAACACTCGGCGAAGTAAGGAGTCAGAAAAAGAAATGTCGAGTACGGCCTTTCTGGCATACATTCCCGGAGTGACGGACAGAATCGGCCGTATATTGCGCAAACATGGCATAAAGACAATTTGCAAGCTGACAAGGAAGATCAAAGAGTGTCTTAGATCGGCAAAGGAGAAAAGGGACCTACTTGCTATGTCAGGAATGTACCGTATACCACGCACATGCGGAAAAGTTTATGCCGGAATGTCTGGACGATCAATCAACACCAGGATCAAAGAACATATGCGACATTGCAGGTTGGGGCAGGTGGAGAAATCGGCGGTGGCAGAGCACGCACTGAGTGAGACCGACCACGTAATAAAATTCGCCGACACGGAAGTTCTGGCTATAGAGAAGCACTATCACACGCGCTTGTTCAGAGAAGCTGTAGAAATACTAAAACACGCGAACAGTTTCAACAAGAAAGAGGAAAGCCTTAAGGTAGACGGATCCTGGCTTCCCGTACTGCAGCTAACGACCGTCACAGGTAGCAAGAGGAGAACCGCAAAGGAAATGACCGCGGAGAAGCCCTCGAACGTTGGCGCGCCAGGTACATATAGTCTGCGGCCGCGAGCTCGGCTCCAGTTCACCACCGGCAATGGAGGGTGAAGCTTTGACAATGCCAGCCACTCGTGCTGGCGAAACGTCAGTAAAATCGTTAGATGAACGTCGGCCGAAGAACCCGAGACAGAAGCCAATAGGCAGTTTGTCAACAAGTGGCCACGAAAGCCTTAACAAAACTGGTACACCTGTCTAATAAGGGCCCCACGAGCACGCAGAAGTGCCGCATCACGACGTGGCATGAACTCGACTAGTGACTGAAGTAGTGCTGGAGGGAATTGACACCACGAATCCAGCAGGGCTGTCCATAAATCCGTAAGAATACGTGGGGGTGGTGACCTCATCTGAACAGCACGTTGCAAGGCATCCCACATATTCTCAATAATGTTCATGTCTGGGGAGTTTGGTGGGCAGCGGAAGTGTTTAAACTCCAAAGAGTGTTCCTGGAGCCACTCTGTAGCAATTCTGAACGTGTGGGGTGTCGCATTGTCCTGCTGGAATTGCCCAAGTCGTCGGAATTCACAGTGGACGTGAATGGATGCAGATGGTCAGACATGATGCTTACGTGCGTGTCACCTGTCAGAATCGTATCTAGACGTAACAGGGGTCCATATCACTCGAACTGCACACGCCCCACACCATTACAAAGCCGCCTCCAGCTTGAACAGTCCCCTGCTGACATTCAGGGTTAATGGATTTATGAGGTTGTCTCCATACCTGTACACGTCCACCCCCTCGATACAATTTGAAACTCGTCCGACCAGGCAACATGTTTCCAGTCAACAGCCCAATGTTGGTGTTGATGGGCCCAGGCGAGGCGTAAAGCTTTGTTTCGTGCCGTCATCAAGGATATGCGAGTGGGTCTTCGGCTCCGAAAGCTCATATCGATGATGTTCCGTTGAATGGTGTAGTAACCAAAACCAACTGCGGGAACGCGTTGGGCTGCGGGTCGGAGCCGCTAGGCGGGGAAGCCGCAGGAGGTGGAGCACGCACCACCGGGTAAACACAGGACGAGTCGGGCGACAGACCAACGACAACCGACAACTACCGACTATGACCGACACAACAAGGAACAGATAAACGACGGAGGCTTGTGGAAACAACAACACCAAACACAGTAAATCCACTCGGAACCAGAGCCAGGCAAATGTCAACAACGAACAGCGACCAGAACGCAGTACTTTCAAATGGTTCAAATGGCTCTGGCACTATGCGACTTAACTTCTAAGGTCATCAGTCTCCTAGAACTTAGAACTACTTAAACCTAACTAACCTAAGGACATCACACACATCCATGCCCGAGGCAGGACTCGAACCTGCGACCGCAGCAGTCGCGCGGTTCCAGACTGTAGCGCCTTTAACCGCTTGGCCACTCCGGCCGGCAGAACGCAGTACTGCCGAGATAGAGACGCAATCCAGAGCGAGTATCAGACTGACTGGACTAGGGTTTTTTTTACATTATTGTCATTTTAAAACCTGTACAACAGGCAGGCTGTCAGCAGCACTCTACGCTGCTCTTCAGCCATAGAATACAGAATGAGAAAAAACAGTAAGAATACACATAAGTTACAGAACGGTGGGCAATAAAACAGTAGACACATAAAGACAAACACGGAGCCGTTCACACTCGACGATAATCCACACTGCAAACTGTTGACGCGACGCACAAACACTGAAGATGGCGATGGGACAGGTGAACGATGGAGTACGACGGTGAACACTGAACACTAAACACGACGGCACACGCGAGACACTGATGGCGATGAACTCCGGCGCGCGAAAGTCCACGTAGCGTGTGCGAGTCCAGGGACCTGCCAAGAGAGGAGGAGGGAGGGGGGGGGTGGGAGAGGGAGAGGGGAGAGCAGAGATGCCATGGGCAGAGGAGATAGGGGGAAGGGAGGAAGGGGGAGGGGAAGCCTGGGGGAAGAAGGATGGGGGAAGGGGGATGGGGGCAAAAGGAGAGAGAAGGGAGAGAGGGTGCCTAAAGGAAAGGACACAGGAGGTGGGGGGGCAGGATCAAAGTTGATAGGAGGGGTAGATGGAGGGGAGGAGGACATCATCAGGGAGGGGGAGCTGGCGGAAGCCACCTTGGGAGAGGGTAAGGAGGGTGGAGAGATGGAGACCGGGTGGGACATGGGAATACGGGCTCGGCAGTGGGCGGGGGCGTGAGAGGATGGGCGAGACAAGTGGGTGAGGAGGATCTAGTTTGCGAGAGGTGTACAGGATCCGTATCCTTTCAAGGAAAAGGAGAAGGTGGGGGAACGGAATGAGATCGTACAGGATCCACGTGGGGGAGGGGAGATGGATGCGATAGGCGAGGCGGAGAGCATGGTGTTAAAGTATTTGAAGGGATTTATGAAAGGTAGGGGGGCGGAGATCCAGGCCGGATGGGCGTAACAAAGGATAGGGCGGATGAGGGATTTATAGGTGTGGAGGATGGTGGAGGGGTCCAGACCCCACGTACGGCCGTAAAGGAGCTCGAGGAGACGGAGTTGGGAGCGTGCCTCGGCTCGGATTGTCCGGAGATGGGGAGTCCAGGAGAGGCGACGGTCGAGGGTGACGCCAAGGTACTTAAGGGTGGGAGTGAGGGTGATAGGACGTCCATAGATGGTGAGATAGAAATCAAGGAGGCGGAAGGAAGGGGTGGTTTTGCCTACAATGATCGCCTGGGTTTTGGAGGGACTGACCTTGAGCAACCACTGGTTGCACCAAGTGGTGAACCAGTCAAGATGGGATTGGAGAAGGTGTTGGGAGTGCTGCATGGTGGGGGCAAGGGCAAGGAAGGCGGGGTCATCGGCAAACTGGAGAAGGTGGACGGGGGGTGACGGCGGCGGCATGTCCGCCGTGAACAAAAGGTACAGAAGGGGGGAGAGGACGGAGCCTTGGGGCACACCAGCGGAGGGGAAAAAGGTGTAGGAATCTGTGTTACGGATGGTGACGTAGGAAGGACGGTGGGAGAGAAAGGAGCCGATCAGACGGACGTAGTTAATGGGAAGGGCGAAGGTTTGGAGCTTGAAGAGGAGACCAGAATGCCATACGCGGTCATAAGCTCGTTCAAGGTCCAGGGAGAGGAAGATTGCGGAGCGACGGGAATTAAGCTGGTCGGAAAGGAGATGAGTGAGGTGAAGGAGAAGGTCGTCGGAAGAGAAGGACGGCCGAAAGCCACACTGGGTAACGGGAAGGAGGCGGTGCTGGCGGAGATGCTGGTGGATGCGGCAGGTGAGGATAGATTCCAGGACCTTGCTGAAGACCGAGGTAAGGCTGATGGGACGGTAGGAGGAGACGGCGGACGGCGGTTTGCCAGGTTTAAGGAACATCAGGATACGGGAGGTTTTCCACAGGTCGGGGTAGTAACTGGTGGACAGGACTACATTGTAGAGCCTGGCCAGAGGGGAGAGGAAAGAGACAGGAGCTTCACGAAGGTGACGGTAGGTGACACGATCGTGACCAGGAGCGGTGTTGCGTTTAGTGCGGAGTGTAGCAATGAGATCCTGTGTAGTGATAGGGGCACTGAGTTCCGTGTGTGCAATGTTGTCCAAGTACTGGAAACCAGGTGCGAGGGGAGGGACAGAGGCGTCAGTTCGATCGCGGACATCCGGGAAGAGGTAGTAATCGAACTGGGGATCATCGGGGATGGAAAACACATCGGAGAGGTAGGAGGCAAAGTGATTGGCCTTACTAGGGGTGTCAGGGAAGGGGTGATCGTCATGGAGAAGAGGATAGTAGGAGGAGGGTTTAGTTCCGGTAAGGCGACGGAAGGCTGACCAGAACTTGGACGAGTTGATAGGTAGGGTGGACTAGGGCAGAGCGGGTCCCTATATGCGAAACCGTAGGGAGCGGCTGTTGGCCGCGGTCTGCACGTGGTGTAGCGGTGGCGCCCTCGCTGCGCGGAATAGCCGCCGCGGACGCGGAGCCCTCTACGGGCTGGCAAAGTCCATTTGTTCCGGCGCGTGTTCGACTTCCGCTCCGGGAGGTACCAGAAATGGTTCGCACGCTGATACTTTTTGATGTCCCAGTATTGAAATCTGTAGCAATTTGCGGAAGGGTTGCAGTTCTGTCACGTTGAAGGAATCTCTTCAGTCGTCATTGGCCCCGTTCTTGTGGGATATTTTTCCGGCCGCAAGGCCGGCCGGTGTGGCCGAGCGGTTCTAGGCACTTCAGTCTGGAAACGCGCGACCGCTACGTCGCAGGTTCGACTCCTGCCTCGGGCATGGATGTGTGTGTTGTCCTTAGGTTAGTTAGGTTTAAGTAGTTCTAAGTTCTAGGGGACTGATGACCTCAGATGTTAAGTCCCATAGTGCTCAGAGCCTTTAAATTAGCCTTTAGCCTTTCCGGCCGCAGCGAAGTCGGAGATTTGATGTTTTAGCGGATTCCTGATATTCACGGTATACTCGTGAAACGGTCGTACGGAAAAGTTTCCACTTCATCGCTGCCTCGGAGGTGCTGTGTCCCATCGCTTATGCGCCGACTATAACACAACGATTAAACTCTTCATAACCTGCCATTGTAGGCGCTGCCGACCGCAGCGCCGTATTCTGCCTGTTTACAGACCTCTGTATTTGAATACACATGCATATACCAGTTTCTTTGCCAATCGAGTGTATCTTTTGGAATGTGACTTGTGCGAACAGCTATTGCAAATGTAAGTGCATGTAAAAGCAAGGAAAACAAAATAATACTCTGTTTCTGATCGATGTGATGATGTTTTGTAATTGTATTTGGTTTTCATATGAGAGCACTGTCGAGTCCTTTTACCGATAAGTTAAAATATTCTTTCGAGCTCGATTACAACCAGCGACGTGTGGATATCATCTTATATAATTCGAAGGTTTATCGCTCTAACAACTGAGCTACTGAAAACTATACGTGAAGTGGGTAAAACAACAATTTTCATTAAGAGTTTAATTTCTTTGAATGACGCTATCCTTCCTCGTAACAGTGGGAAATCATATTCCGGAGGTAAAGCAATGTTACCTTCAGAGTGTGAGACTTTTTAATTAAGTTAGTGAACTTGCGCCTCGACGTGGTGACTTTTTGCCGGCACAGTGCAACTACATCTTCTCGTTCTCTGGAACACTAAAAAACAACTTTTCAGCTGTTTTTACAGATGTATTGGTACAGTCTAGCACTGCACACCATTTGTAACCCATTCTCTGAAACGCAAATTCCAAAACAAGACGTCACAGGCATCACATGACTCAAATAGAGCGTTATAGCGGAATTTGAAAATACTCGAGTTTCGTTTCCGTTTTTATAAAGAAATATTCAAATTAAAGAGGAACAAAAACAGGTTATGAACATAAAATCACATAATTAATCATTTGAGACGATTTCCAGAAAACAGTCAAATACTCTATTTGTGAGCAGTGTGGGACTCAAACTTGGACATATGGAGGTTTGGATCGATCCTGGAGATGTACTCTAACAGCCGAAGTAGTTACGGCGACAGTTCGCCATAAACGGGAAATCCGCTTTCGAGTCCTGGTCCGGCTCAGCTTATTGCAGATTAAAAAACAACCCTTTGTATTACAATTATCTATATTTCCTGACAAAAAATTGCTGAATAATTGTCCAATTCTGCACCTTTTTATGGCCACACGATCTAATATAAATACAGCGAAATGACTGACATCATCTACGTACCAAACACTAGAAGACACTAAAGATGAGTAGAGGAGACAATAAAGTAATGTATGAGTACAATATTAGTGATGTGCTGCATGACACAGTCACGTTGTGACTGTGTAACGATGCAATACGAAATAAAACGATTACGTAAGGTCGATTGTAGGGAAGGCGAATTGTCGATTTGGGTTTATTTGGAAATTTGTGGTAAGATGCTATTAGACCAAGCTGCTGAGGTCATCAGTCCCTGAACTTACACACTTCTTAACACAATTTAAACTAACTTACGCTAAGGACAACACACAAACCTATGCCAGAGGGAGGACTCTAACCTCTGTCTGGGGCAGTCACGCGAACCGTGAAAAGGCGCCCTAGACCACCCGGCTACTCCGCGCGGCTTGGGTTTATTGGGAGAATTCTTGGGAAATACAGGTCGTCTATCAAGGACACCGCGTACAGAACTGCGCGACCCATTCTTGAGTAGTAGCCGAGTGTTTGGAATCCCCACAATTTCAAATTAAAGAAAGACATCGAAGCAATACAGAGGTGTGTGCTAGTTTTGTTACCGGTACGTTCGATCAGCACTCGAGTATTTCGGACGTATTCCGTAAACTCAAACGGGAATTCTTGGAGGGAAGAAGTAGTTCTTTTCGCGAAAAACTATTCAGAACTTTGTTGAAAAGTCGGCACCTATGTATGCAGATGGTTGCTGATTTTTTCAACAAATATACCTGCAGTTGCTGAAGATGGATAATATATATATATATATATATATATATATATATATATATATATATATATATCCAATAAAGAACGTCTAGAGAAGCTGCATTTGCCGCTGACTGCAGAATGATTCTACTGCCGCCAACATTCGTTTTGCGTAAGGACCACGAGGACAAGATAAGAGAACCAAGTACTCGTACGGAGGCATGTATATAGAGTCGTTTCTCCCTCGCTCCATTTGCGATGGAAAAGGAAAGGTAATGGCTAGCAGCCACACAAGGTACCTTCCACCATTGTGGTTTACAGGCTACGTATGTAGATATAGACGCAGAAACCTGTGCAGTCGTCTTTAAACGTCGTGGTGTTGAAATCTCTGTACGACCACTGTGATTTATGTTTTCCAAGGTTGCCATTCACGATTTTAACGAATGATGGAACTGGTTGTTTTTTCGAATTCCTCACAAACGATCTCATCTCATGGAGGAGGGTTCCACCTTCAATAATTTCGACAATGTCTGAAAATTAAACTAGAACCTTTCTTCTCACTGACGAAGAGATTGCACATATAGAAATAGAATGTGACAAATGCTAACATTCAAGAACAGTTACATTGCACAATATTTTAAAAATTAAGGGCTGTATTTTCTCTTCGAGTAGTTTCATGACTAGGTCCCTTGTCAAATATAATTGCCATTTCATTACTCTTTGTAAAAGGGAACTATAAAGTTTAAGAATATCTCTAATCCTGCATTGGGTAAGTATCTAATTGGATTTAATGTTAAAATTTGTGGCTTTTATTGTAATTATTCAATCAGATTAACACACTTCGTTTACTCTTTATCTGGTTTAATTGTTGTTGTTGTTGTCTTCAGTCCAAAGACTGGCTTGATGCAGCTTTCCACGCTACTCTATCCTGTAGAAGCCTCTTCATCTCCGAGCAACTACTGCAACCTATATCCTTCTGAATCTGCTTACTGAATTCATCTCTTGGCCTCCCTCTACTGATTTTAGCCCCGACGCTTCCCTCCAGTACTAAATTGGTGATCCAGTGATGCCTCAGAATGTGTCCTACCAACAGATCCCTTCTTCGAGTCAGGTTGTGTGACAAATTTCTCTTCTCCCCAATTCTGTTCAGTACCTCCTCATTAGTTACGTGATCTCCCCGTCTAATCTTGAGCATCATTCTGTAGCACCACATTTCAAAGGCTTCGATTCTCTTCTTATCTAAACTGTTTATCGTCCACGATTCACTTCCACACATGGCTACACTCCATAGAAATACTTTCAGAAACGACTTCCTGACACTTAAATCTGTACTCGATGTTAACAAATTTCTCTTCTTCAGAAACGGTTTCCTTGTCATCGCCAATCTACACTTTATATCCTATCTACTTTGACCATCGTCAATTATTTTACTGCCCAAATAGCAAAACTCATCGACTAAATTAAGTGTCTCATTTCCTAATGTAATTCCCTCAGCATCACCTGATTTAATCCGACTACATTCCATTATCCTCGTTTTGCTTTTGTTGATATTCATCTTATATCCTGTTTTCAAGACACTGTCCATTTCCTTCAACTACTCTTCCAAGTCGTTTGATGTCTCTGACAGATTTACAATGCCATGGCGAACCTCAGTTTTTATTTCTTCTCCATGGATTTTAATTCCTCCTCCGAAATTTTCTTTTGTTTCCTTTGCTGCTTGCTCAATATACAGATTGAATAATGCCGGCGATAGGCTACAACCATGTCTCACATTCCCTTCTCAACCACTGCTTCCTTTTCGTGCCCTTCTACTCTTACAACTGCCACCTAGTTTCTGTAAAATTGTAAATAACCTTTCGCTCCCTGTATTATACCCCTGTCAGCTTTAGAATTTGAAAGAGCATTCCGGTCAACATTGTCAAAAGCTTTCCCTAAGTATACAAATGCTATGAACGTAGATTTGCCTTTCGTTAACCTATCGTTGATGAGAAGATGTGGGGTCAGAATTGGCTCACGTGTTCTTACATTTCTCCTGAATCCAAACTGATCTTCCCCGAGGTCAGTTTCTACCAGTTCTTTCATTCGTCTGTAAAGAATTCGCATTTTGCTACCGTGACTTATTAAACTGATAGTTCGGTAATTTTCTCATCTGTCAGCACCTGCTTCTTTGGAATTGGAATTATTGCATTCTTTTTGAAGTCTGAGGGTATTTCGCCTGTCTCATATATCTTATTCACCAGATGGTAGAGTTTTGTCGTGGCTGGCTCTCCCAAGGCTGTCAGTAGCTCTAAGGGAATATTGTCTACTCCCGGGGCCTTGTTTCGACATAGGTCTTTCAGTGCTATGTCAGATTCTTCATGCAGTAGCATATCCCTCTTCTCATCGTCATCTACGTCCTCTTCCATTTCCATAATACTGCCCTCAAGTACATGTCCTTTGTTTAAACCCTTTATATACTGTGAGACCTTAACTTTTCCCGGCGAATTGAATGTTCAAATAATTTACGGGTTTGCTGCCGGGTGAAGTCGTCGACCACCGCCGATATTTCGGCAGGAGCACACCCTGCCATTCTCAAGGCACAACTGCAAGGAGGAAGCAATGTGCAAGGGAATTCAATACCTTCTCTCACAGAAGAGAAACAAGGAAGATACCACACACAAAACAAGTAACCGCAAAGTCTACACACAACCAAAGATAACCAACATCAGAAATATCGATAGTGACTATTAATCAACAGGTGAGGTACCCCTAATTCTGTCCCTCTGGTTTTTGATAAGAGACAGAGCCGGATTCCAAGCAGTATTTAGACAGGATCCACCACCTCTGTTTATAAGGTTGCTTGATAGTTTGATTTCAACAGCTTCCTTAATGACACTATCCCAATAGCTGGACGTACAAGCCAGAATCTCGGTGTTGTTGTATTCCATAGGATGACCGGTGTCAAGGCCCTGTTCTACAATAGCGGATTTGCTCGGCTGTTGTAAGCGTGTGTGACGCTTATGTTCAATACACTGGTCTTCCACAGTCCTGATTTTCTGACAAATATATGACATGCCACAACTGCAAGGAATACGATAGGCACCAGCCTTGTGCAAACCAAGATTATCTTTTACGGACGCCAACAGGGCCTTAATATTAGAAGGTGGTCGAAAAACACGTTTCACATCATATTTCCGCAAAATACGGCCAATCCTGTTGGAAATGTTCAAATGTTCAAATGTGTGTGAAATCGTATGGGACTTAACTGCTAAGGTCATCAGTCCCTAAGATTACACACTACTTAACCTAAATTATCCCAAGGACAAACACACACAACCATACCCGAGGGAGGACTCGAACCTCCGCCGGGACCAGCCGCAGAGTCCATGACTGCAGCGCCCTAGACCGCTCGGCTGCTGGAAATGCTTCCTGCGTAAGGCAAAAAGGCCGTAGACTTAGGTGCCACTTCGTTGCTATCGTCAGTCACCCGTTGCACAGAAGGCTGATAGCGCAACGCACGTTTGATCTCAGTTCATCCCGATCGTCCGCCCCAAGGCCGACGCCATGCACATTGATGCTGCAGCACCTTTCTCTTGCGGACAAGCACTTTCTGCTTAACACGTACAACTGCACCTGTGCAGAGGGCGCATTTCCTGAACACTGGCGTGAAGCCACCGTCATACCCATACCTAAGCCCGGTAAGGACAAAAACCTTCCTTCTAGCTACCGCCCCATCTCTCTCACCAGCTGCATTTTCAAGGTGATGGAACGTATGATTCATGCCCGGCTGGTGTGGTGGCTCGAGTCTCAACATTTACTAACGAATTCACAGTGTGGATTTCGAGCACGGCTTTCTGCCGTTGAACATCTCTTTACTTTGTCCACCCATATTATGGATGGTTTTCTGCGGAAATTCCAGACTGTGCCCGCGTTTTTCGATTTAGAGAAGGCCTAAGACACCTGCTGGAGAACTGTATCCTTCATACTCTTTACACGTGAGGCTTCAGCGTGCCCCTGCTCTGTTTTCTTCGGGCGACCGAGTTTTCAAGGTGCGTGTGGGTTCTGCCTTGTTCGACACCTTTATCCAGGAAAATCGCGTGTCTCAGGGTTCCGTCCTGAGTATCGTCCTCTTTGCTATCGCAATTAACGCTAGGATGACCTGTCTCCCGCCGGTCATCTCCGGCTCTCTTTTTGTAGACGATTTTGCCATCCATTACAGTTCTCCACGGACCTGTCTCACTTAGCGGCGTCTTCAGCGCTGTGTTGGTCGTCTTTACTCCTGGAGCATTTACAGTGGCTTTCACGTTTTCCCTGACAAAACCGCCTGTATGGATTTCTGGCTGCGCAAATCGTTTCTCCCACCGTCTGTACATCTTGGGCCTGTTGTCCTTCCGTTCGTTGAAACTACGAAATCTCTGGGCCTCATGCTCGATAGGAAACTCTCTTGGTCCTCCCATGAGTCTTACCTGGCAGCCCACTGTATGCGGTCCCTCAGTCTCCTACGTGTCCTCAATGGTACTTCCTGGGGTGCCGATCGAACCTCTCTCCTACGTTTGTACCGGTCCCTTGCCCGTTCGAAACTCGAACGGCTACGCCATCCCTCTTACGCCGTCTCAACACTATCCACCATCGTGGCATCCGTTTGGCCACGGGCGCCTTTTACACCAGCCTAGCTGAGAGTCTGTATGCTGAAGCTGCTGAACTACCACCGTCCTACCGTCGTGACTTTCTCCTCAGCAGGTATGCATGCCGTCTGTCTGGCATGCGTGGCCACCCCTCCTATGCCTCCTTCTTTGATGATTCCCTTGATCGTCAGTATAGGGCTCGTCCCTCTTCTCTGTGGTAACAGAGTCCACTTTCGCCACTTACTACGGCGGCTTAGCTTCACACTATCTGCAACGTTCCCGGTGGGTGTGAACCCTTCACCACCTTGGCTTTGTGAAGTGGCCCATGTTAACCTTGGCCTAGATTCGCTTCCTAAGGACACTACTCCATCTCCGATGTATCCTCTCCAGTTTCACGACCTTCACGTGGAGCTTCGCGATAGTACCTTTGTCTACACTGATGGCTCTCGGACTGACAATGGGGTCTGGTGTGCCTTCGTAATTGGCACCCGTGTCTTTCGATATCGGCTTCCGGCACACTATTCAGTATTTACAGCTGAGCTCTTCGCCTTGTCTCAGGCCACGGAGTACATCGGCGACACAGCCTTTCCAATTGTGTCATCTGCTCAGACTCCCTCAGTGCCCTCCAAAGTCTATGTGCGCTGTACACTGCTCATCCCTCAGTGCAACGGGTGCAGGAAAACTGTCACTTGCTCTCTCATCGTGGGGCCATTGTCTTATTTCTGTGGGTCCCTGGTCACGTCGGTCTGCCAGGAACCGAGGCTGCTGGCGTTGCTGCCAAGGCTGCAGTCCTCGCACCTCATCCCGCGAGTCCCTGTATTCCCTCCGATGATCTCTGCGTTACCATCTGTCAGGAGGTGGTGTCCCTTTGGCATCGCCAATGGTCCTCCCTTCACGGGAATAAGGTTCGGCTCATTAAGCCTCTCCCAGCGCCTTGGACGACCTCCTCTCGGCCCTCCTGCGAGGAGGAGATTAATTTAACTCGGCTGCGTATTGGGACTGCCTTTTTAGCCATAATCATTTGTTAAGTGCCGCTACCGCACTACTTTGTACACATTGAACTCAAATTTGAACTGTGCACCACTTGTCCCTTTTTTAACAATTTACGTTCCAGCTTGGGTATCCGTCTGAATTATCAGCCGCTTTAGCGAATGACACGCGGGCTGTCGACGCGTTTTACTTTTTATCCACCGAGGATTATGGCGAAGGCCATTTAATTTTTAGTTTTGGACCTCCATTTCTGCATGGTGCTTTTTTAGCCCTTTTTCCACGTGCTGTCTCCTATCCTGTCCATTGGGACTGGTGTATAGTCGTTTAACTCCTCTCTGTGTTCGTGTTCCATAGTTTTGACTTGGGCGCGTGTGTCCCCAGTGCGCCTTGAAGCAAAACAAAACATAACAATCTTCCGCCTTTGAAATGCATGTCTGAGGTAAAAAGTGTTGATCCACAATAATGCCATAGATGTCGCAAGTAATGTAGCTCACTGACAATTTCATCGGCTTTCTGAGCACACTGAGTTCAAATAGCAGAACTCAGAATAGTATTTGTTGCTGATTATCTGAAGATCATAAAAAATACATCCCTTGTAAACTGTATGCACATCCAAAAAACGTCGTCACATATATACTGTACATTGATGAGACAAAGCATTATGGAGAACTGCTTAACAGTTTGTTTTCCCGTCTTTAGGACGAAATACATCAGTGGTTCTGCGTATCAGGGATCCCACAGTTGGTTGGTAGGTTTGTGAAGGTATGTAGCATTATATATCTACACTCAGGTCATATAATTCACGTAAATAACGGGCCGCTGATTTTCGTGCTCAGTGATGGCGTCCTTTAGCGACCCAGATGGATTCCATAGGATTTACATCAGGCGTATTTGGTAGCCGAGACATCAACGTGAGTTCGCTATAACGCTCCTCAAATCACCGTACCACGGTTGTGGCTCAGATACACGGACAATTACACTGCTGAAAGATGAAATCGCCGTCGGGAGAAGGATGAAGGGATGCAGGTGGTTCGCAGCTATGTATGTTTCTTCGATTACTATCACAAATCCCGAGCAAGCGCACGAGAATGTCTCCCATAGCAGAACACTGCTCACACCAGCCTGCGTACGTTGCGCACAGCACGTTTTGACGGCGTTTGTGGAGACGACCATCGACCTCGTGCAGCAAAAATGTGTGAAGAGCCCAAATGTTTCCATTGATCTACGGTCTAATCCCGATGGTCCCGTGCCCACTGCAATCGTAACTGACGATGTAGTTCGGTGAACATATGAACACGTAGGTGTGGTCTGCTGAGGATCTCCGTGTTCAGCAGTATACGATGAAAGGTGACGCTAGTACGTGCACAGCATTACGGATGCCCCAGATCACTATCTGTCCTACTTTACAGAGCAAACAAACTTCCGAACCCCAACCATTTAGCGCCAACTGGTAGTTCCACTGTCCTTCTACCTCTTTCCGTAGATGCTCACGACAGTAGCACGTGACCATTCGACTAGCTTCGCCGTTTTCGAGATACTCGTTGACAGACTCAGCGTAATAATAATCTTCTCTTTATCAAAGTCGATTATCACAATGTATTTTCCCATTTGCAGCCGATATCTTCGCTAGTGTGATCCATCTTCCGCATCTGTTTTGCTTAAGTGCTTCTTTATCGCGTCATGTGTCCGCAGCGCCGCCAGGAGGCATCCAACGCGGTGGGCAATGGTCATATGTTTTAGCTGATCAGTGCATGTATATTGAGGGAAAAAATCGCAACGCCAAGGAGGAGTTGTGCAACATAAACGAAAGCTGGTAGGCATTTTGCTAAATCTGAAAGATGATGTCCGTTCACTAAGAGGATGCAAATCAGATCTGGTTTAAAAACACGCTGTGAGCGTCGTGAGCGTTAGTTCCCTTGTAAGTAGGCTGTTTAGGTTTTTATATTGGTAACGCCACGTAGCGCTCTGTATGAAAATCACTGGCTGTGCCGTGTGCAGTCTGTGGCTGGTTAGCATTGCTGGAATAGTCGCTATTGTAGTGTTGGGCAGTTGGATGTTAACAGCGCGTAGCGTTGCGCAGTTGGAGGTGAACCGCCAGCAGTGGTGGATGTGGGGAGAGAGATGGCGGAGTTTTGAGGGCGGATGATCTGGACGTCTGTCCATCAGAGACAGTAAATTTGTAAGACTGGATGTCATGAACTAATATATATATATATATATATATATATATATATATATATATATATATATATATATAATGACTTTTGAACACTATTAAGGTAAATACATTGTTTGTTCTCTATCAAAATCTTTCATTTGCTAAGTATGCCTATCAGTAGTTAGTGCCTTCAGTAGTTAGAATCTTTTATTTAGCTGGCAGTATGGGCGCTCGCTGTATTGCAGTAGTTCTAATAACGAAGATTTTTGTGAGGTAAGTGATTCATGAAAGGTATAGGTTATTGTTAGTCAGGGCCATTCTTTTGTAGGGATTATTGGAAGTCAGATTGCGTTGCGCTAAAAATATTGTGTGTCATTTTATTGATGATCAGAATAAGTGAAGAGAGAAATGTCTGAGCACCTTCAGTTTTGCTCAGCTGTTTGAAAATCAAATAATGTAAGAGGTTTATCAGCACAATCATTCATAAATAACGCTCGCCTACGTTCCGCTGTTGTAATCCAGCATGCCCTAGGAATGTCGACATGTTGCCTTGGCCTTTTTGATCTCCAGTCGAGCACATATAGGACATCATCGGACGACAAGTCCAGTGACATTCACTACCAGCTTTACCCGTCCTGTATTGACCGACCAGGTACAACAGGCATGGAACTCCATCCCACAAAGTGACATCCAGAACCTGTACAACACAATGAATGCACATTGCATTCAACATTCTGGAGCATTCATTGGTTATTAATGTACCAACATCGCTTACTCGCATTGCAGGAAGGTGTACAGCTGTGGAGACGCATGCGAAATCATTCTAGCGACGGTAAGGGCAGAAACGGGAAAATCCACTGACATTAGCGACTTTCACGAAGGGCAGACTGTTGTGGCTCGGCGCCTGGGAAAATCGTCTCGAAAATGGCAAAGATGGTCTGCTATGTGTGTGCTACTGTCGCGAGCAGCAACCATAGAAAGTGGCTGAAGAACGGTGAAACCACACGGAGGCGACAAAGTGTTGAACGCCCACGCCGCATTACAGAACGTAGGCGTCGGAGACTTGCCTGCTATGTAAAATGGTATAGGCGGCGACTTTTGGCAGATCTGCTGTTTCGAAGGACACTGTTCACCGCACATTGTTCAAAGAGGGCTCCTGAACGTGTCCTCATGTTGACCCAACGACGTCGTCAATCACTGCCCCTTACAGTTTCCACAACGAAACTCACTCTCGAAATCTGACAGAAACTTCAAAAGGATTCTCGTCGTATGTGAAATACACCGGTGGAAAGACACGATCAACTGCTTCACTGTGCGATAATAATGGCGATGTCACGGATGAAGTGCCATTAAAGCAGAGTTACTAAATACAGTTTTCCAAAATTCCTTCACCACTGACGACGAAGTAAATATTTCAGAATTCGAATCTGGTACAGACGCCAACATGAGAATCTTAGAACAACTAGGTATCCTCGGTGTATCGAAGCAGCTTAAATCACTTAATAATGGCAAAGCCTCCGGCCAGATTGTATACCAGCCAGGTTCCTTTCAGAGTATGTTGATACAATAGCTCAATAATTAGCAATCACATACAACCGTTCGCTCGTAGATAGATCCTTACCCAAAGACTGGAAAGTTGCACAATTCGTACCAATACCCAAGAAAGAAAAGAGGAGTAATCCACTGAATTACAGACCCAAATCGTTAACGCTGTTTTGTAGTAAGATTTTGGAATACACAATGCGTTCGGACATTGAGTTACCTGGAAGAAGGAAGGGAGATTGGATTTAACGTCCCGTCGATATGGAGGTTATTAGAGACGGAACCCAAGTTTGGATTATGTCAAGATGCCCTGGAGCGATTTAAGGAAATCACGGAAAACCTAAATCTGGATGATCGGACGGGGTTTGAACCGTCGTCCTACAGATGCGAGTCCAGTGTGCTAACCACTGTCCCACCTCGCTCGGTAGTTACCTGGAAGAAAACGATTTATTGACAAACGGACAACGCGGATTCAGAAAATATCGTTCTTGGGTAACTCAAACAGCTCTTTATTCTCACGAAGTAATGTATGCTATCGAAAGGGGATGTCAAACTGCTTCGTAATTTTTAGATTTCTAGAAGGCTTTTGACACCGTTTCTCACAAGTGACCTTTAGTCAAATTAAGTGCCTGAGGAGTATCGCATCAATTATGCGACTGGATCAGTGATTTCCTGTCAGAAGGGTCAAAGTACGTAGTAATGGGCGAAAAGTCAACGAGTAAAACAGAGCTCATATCCGGCTTTCCCCAAAGGGACTGTTACCGGCCCTCCTTTGTTCCTGATCTAAGTAAAAGATTTAAGAGACTATCTGAGCAGCCTTCTTAGATTGTTTGCAGATGATGATGTCATTTGCCGTCTTATAAACTCATAATATTATAAAGACAAATTGTAAAATGATTTAGGCACAGTGTCTGTATGGTGCGAAAAGTGGCTATTTACTCTAAATGATGAAACGTGTGAAGTCATCCACATGAGCACTAAAAGGAATCCACTATATTTCAGTTACTGGAAAGCGAAAGAAAGACTACGATTTGTTGACAAAAAATCTACAGGTCTACTAAAGAGACCGCTTACGTTATACTTGTCCGCCCTCTTCTGGAGTACTGCTGTGTGGTGTGGGATCCGCATCAGACAGTATTGACAGAGGACTTCGAAAAAGTCCGAAGAAGGGCAGCTCGTTTTGTATTATCACGAAATGGGCGAGAGAGTGCCGCCTATATGACACGCGAACTGGAGTGGCAACCATTGAAACAGAGACGTTTTTCGTAGGAGCAGAACCTTCTCTTGAAATTTCAGTCACCAATTTTCTGCTCAGAGTGTGAAAATATTTCTTTGGCGCCCGCCTACATAGGAAGGAATGATCGTCATAACAAAATAAGAGAAATCAGAGCTCGGACGGAAAGATTTAAGTGTTCGTTTTTTCGCGTGCGCTGTTAGAGGGGAACGGTAGAGAAATAGCTTGAAGGCGGGTCGATGAACCCTCTGCCAGGCACTTAATTGTGAATTGCAGAGTGATCACGTAGTTGTAGATGTAGATGTACTACTGCAACGGGCACGAGATTATAGAAACTGAACCGTGGGTCAGTGGAAATGTGTTGTATGCTTGGATGAATCACAAATTTGTGACACCAGGTCGATGGTCACGTTCCGATGCGCCATCATCCAAATGTACGGCTGTTCGAAACATGGACCGTGCCACTCACAGGCTAGCGGGGACAGTATTAAGCTGTGGGGGACATTCACCAGCACTTTCTTGGGACCTGTGGTAGTAATCGAAGGCACTTTGACAGGTGTGGATTACGCAAACTTTACTGCGGAGTACCTACATCGTTTTACGCTTGATAGCTTCCCTGAGATGGATGAGATTTCATTTATATGTTCATCTTGGAATTTCTTGAATTTTAGCTGTTGTTCTATAATGTTTATAGTTTCTTCTGTGGGTATGTTTGTGTACATGGATGATATGCCAAAAGATACCAGTTTTGCTGTTGGGGGGATGTTGACATTCCTAATTTTCTCTATTATGTCTCCTGTGTTTTTGAGGCGGTGTATGTGTGTATGTGTGCGGTGTATGTGTATGTCTTATATAGGAATGTGTGCATGTATCTCCCTAGTAAGTAAGATGGGGCTTTGGGCCTGACTGGGATGAGCGGTTTGTGGACCTTTGGAAAGCTTGTTAAGAGTGGAAGATGTACAGGGCTATTACAAATGATTGAAGCGATTTCATAAATTCACTGTAGCTCCATTCATTGACATATGTTCGCGACACACTACAGATACGTAGAAAATATCATAAAGTTTTGTTCGGCTGAAGCCGCACTTCAGGTTTCTGCCGCCAGAGCGCTCGAGAGCGCAGTGAGACAAAATGGCGACAGGAGCCGAGAAAGCGTATGCCGTGCTTGAAATGCACTCACATCAGTCAGTCATAACAGTGCAACGACACTTCAGGACGAAGTTCAACAAAGATCCACCAACTGCTAACTCCATTCGGCGATGGTATGCGCAGTTTAAAGCTTCTGGATGCCTCTGTAAGGGGAAATCAACGGGTCGGCCTGCAGTGAGCGAAGAAACGGTTGAACGCGTGCGGGCAAGTTTCACGCGTAGCCCGCGGAAGTCGACGAATAAAGCAAGCAGGGAGCTAAACGTACCACAGCCGACGGTTTGGAAAATCTTACGGAAAAGGCTAAAGCAGAAGCCTTACCGTTTACAATTGCTACAAGCCCTGACACCCAATGACAAAGTCAAACGCTTTGAATTTTCGGCGCGGTTGCAACAGCTCATGGAAGAGGATGCGTTCAGTGCGAAACTTGTTTTCAGTGATGAAGCAACATTTTTTCTTAATGGTGAAGTGAACAGACACAATGTGCGAATCTGGGCGATAGAGAATCCTCACGCATTCGTGCAGCAAATTCGCAATTTACCAAAAGTTAACGTGTTTTGCGCAATCTCACGGTTTAAAGTTTACGGCCCCTTTTTCTTCTGCGACAAAAACGTTACAGGACGCGTGTATCTGGACATGCTGGAAAATTGGCTCATGCCACAACTGGAGACCGACAGCGCCGACTTCATCATTCAACAGGATGGTGCTCCACCACAGTTCCATCACGATGTTCGGCATTTCTTAAACAGGAGATTGGAAAACCGATGGATCGGTCGTGGTGGAGAACATGATGTGCAATTCGTGTCATGGCCTCCACGCTCTCCCGACTTAACCTCATGCGATTTCTTTCTGTGGGGTTATGTGAAAGATTCAGTGTTTAAACCTCCTCTACCAAGAAACGTGCCAGAACTGCGAGCTTGCATCAACGATGCTTTCGAACTCATTGATGGGGACATGCTGCGCCGAGTGTGGGAGGAACTTGATTATCGGCTTGATGTCTGCCGAATCACTAAAGGGGCACATACCGAACATTTGTGAATGCCTAAAAAACCTTTTTGAGTTTTTGTATGTGTGTGCAAAGCATTGTGAAAATATCTCAAATAATAAAGTTATTGTAGAGCTGTGAAATCGCTTCAATCATTTGTAATAACCCTGTACATATAAATGAAATCTCATCCACCCTTAGGCTAATCACAGAACAAAACTACTTTACTTTCAACAACAACTTCTACTTGCAAGAAGCGGGGCTTCCCATGGGGTCCCCATCAGTGGAATCTTAGCCAACATTTTCTTGGACCAGATAGAGAACACAATATTCAATAACATTGTAAAACAAGGAGGGTACAAAATAATCGACTGGTACCGATATGTGGATGACATCTTGTAGATGAAACACATAACAGGATAGAAGAGCTACACAGTAACATCAACACAGTACACCCACAAATCCACTTGACAACGGAAATAGAAAACAACAAGAAACTAAATTTCTTGGATCTTACAATCACAAGAAACAACCACCAAAATGAATTCTCCATCTACAGAAAACCCACATCCACAAGTACTGTTATCCACAGCTCATCCAACCACCCGACAGTGCATAAATATGCATTTCACACACATGCTTCACAGGATAAACAGAACACTTCTTAAACCAGAAAACTGCACACAAGAACTAAATATAATCAAACAAATTTCTGTTGAAAACGACTACAAAACAGACATCATAAACAAACTCAACAACAAGGTAAAACAGAAACATACAGTACACACAGACAACACAGCAGACCACATCACTTCAGAAAAGAGAGAGAGATGGTACACACTAACATACAATAACAAAATATTACATAGAATAGGAAACATCTTGAAAAAGCTAGGGATCCCAATAACGTTCAGAACAAACAATACAGTTCAGAAAAGACTAAGACCAGTCAGAAAAACCTCAGACAAATTTAGCAACGCTGGAATATATCAACTCACTTGCAACTCCTGTCAGGCCCACTACATAGGACAAACCAGGAACGTACCTTCAGCTTTTGCATGGGAGGGGGAGATCCAACACTATCATTTAGGAAGGGAAACCTGTGTTCGCCCACCACATAAAAAGGTTTTGCTGTTAACGCCAATAGAGTCAATCAAGCAGAAATTTAAAAAACCCACAAATACGTTAGCATCCATATTACATGCGGGTAAAACTGTAGAGAAACACTAATTGATCCAAGCGTCTTTAAATAAAACATATGTATTGTAGCTGTTGAGGTATTTATTTATGAAAAAGCAACTAATTGTAAGCTAACATTGGAGGTAATAATATATTTTTGAATATCATTATTAATCATTTATATTAAGCAATAATATTATTATATCAGTCTTTGTATTTAAATTGTGACACTTCGGCATTTTGCTGTAACTTCAGGTCGTAAGTTAATTTGAAAATAAACATTAATTACTTTAATTTAAAGTATTATATTTAGCCTTTTACGTCTTGCTGCTAACTTACTAGTAATTTCTTCACAATCTAGTTGCACCGCCAGGGGTACAAAATTTGTTTATACGCCACTGTTTGTCACATTTACTTTTCAGCCAATGAACAGTCACCATTTTTGCTGGCAAAAAAAGTTACTTCAACATGGACAAAGTTGCAACCATTATTCAATATTAAACTTCATAAAATTATATCACACTGTACAGTCTCAGTGATCGTGGTTTCAAGATTAGGTACCACAAAAAGAGAGATCCAAAAGAATCACATGCTTTCTATGTTTATATTGGCAATGGAAAAATTATTTTAGAAAAATTATAAGAAACTTTCAATAAGTGATTGACTAATTCTGTAGGTTGAGATTTACACTGCCAATACATGTGCCTGTAACCACATGAAATTTCATTAACATCAGACTAACATGTTTCAAGAGTTTTGAAGTGAGTAGTTCCTATGGAAAACGCCCATAATCCAGGCAATTGTTGCTATAAATATAAATAGAAAATAGTTATTAAACATTACAACCAAATTCTCTCATATAACAGCCTAATGCAGAATTAAACTAGAAAAAATTGGTATAACGTATTTTGCGATTGGCCCATTTGTTCACTTGTAATTAAATGTTAAACTAGAAGGTTCTTCTTTATTTTTTACAAAACTGCGGCTCAAAATCATATAGCCCTTCTTATAATGGTAAATAGGAGCTGACCCTTCTTTGCTTCATCCTCAGTTTTCCTGGCTGGTCCCGCTTCTTCAGCTGGGATTCCGCGTCACGTGGTGACACGCCACTCTCTTTCGAAACAAGTGCATCAGAATTCTGTGTCTCTTTTTTAGAAATGCTGTTTTTTTATTAAGCGACTCTTTTAACAACTAAACACACGAACGCACAGTTTAAGCTGGCTTAACACACGACGCCCGAAACTTCGTCACTCTAATTGTGACTGCCCAAGGCGAAGCCAAAATTAAGTTAATTCCGCTACGAGCACATGTAAATTCCACTACAGTTTCAAATGTAATTTGTGATATAGTCAACATAGTTCTTGACAGACTAAATAAATAATTTAAGCTATAAACAAATATATTCCATATCTTTCCAGCTGGGGCATTTAACGATCAGCGACAGCTAGGACGACAGTATCCAGTGATGGACCTGAATATCGTGCTTCATTCAAATAGTTGCTGATAATATAGTAATTGTAGTTTGATGCGACAGGTAATTTTCCTCTTTATATGGAATCTGAACTGGCTAAAGCGTAAGGAGTTAATTTACAAGGTTTTTTTGTAGCATTGTGTGTGTGAAACGTTTCAATGTTTATTAAAATCACAGTGAAATGTATTAATTTGTTGATGAAGCAATATTTTGATCACCTTCAGTTCTCAGATAATAATTGATACGTTTTTCAAACTTACGGAAATGTTCCTCAGTAATTGTGTACGAAATATAATAATGATCAATAACGGTTCTTGTTTTGCATGTCTAGTCATACTTTCAACAAGTAACTTAACGTTTCTGCGAGTAGCTTGATAAGTCTTTTAGTTTTAATGTCTGTCATCATGGAGAAAGACTGTTCGGTATCAAATGTTCAAATGTGTGTGAAATCTTATGAGACTTAACTGCTAAGGTCATCAGTCCCTAAGCTTACACACTACTTAACCTAAATTATCGTAAGGACAAACACACACACCCATCCATGCCCGAGGGAGGACTCGAAGCTCCGCCGGGGGCTAGCCGCACAGCCCATTGAACGCTCGGCTAATCCCGCGCGGCTGTTCGGTATCTGCATTCCTGTGCATATATTACATGTTTCGTTCTTTGCAGTGAAAATTTACGAGGGTTTTACATTTCGCCAAAGAAAGTTAAATTCCGCTACATTTTTAACAATTTCAGAATCTCGCCGCTACGCCACGAAGGCCAAAAAACTCCAATACGCGTAGCGGAATTCCGCTACGGTTGGCAAGATTGCACTCACTTCCGTTGCACACATAGTGAGGGTGGGGGTAGACACCGCGCCGCAGGGCACAGCTATTTTTTGCAGCCTCATTCCTCCATGGCTTGTCACTACGTCAACCAAGCGCAGTGCGTGACTATTTTGTGGCACGGGGTTTCAAAAGCGGGTATTCTTCTAATATTGGCGTTTTTTGTGTAAACTAAGGAAGGGGGGAGGGGGGGGGGGCCGGACCTCCTGGACCCCTCCCTTATATACGTCCGCGCGACAAACAAGCAGAAATTTCCGAACGAGGTACACTGAGAACATGAGAACTCTAAAAAGTGACAGCACACATTCAACTTTTGCAGAACATCTAATGAACAAAAACCATAACCCCACTAATATCGAAAACGATCTACGCATTCTGAGAAACAGCAACAGTCTACACCGAGAACTAACAATAGAAGAAAATTACTACATACAAAAGGTTATAGTCGAAGGGAAAAATGTAATAAATGAAAACACAACGCTCTGCACCAACACACTCTTTACCGCTTTGAGAGAACTGACCAAGGACGCAGAACAGAAAGCACACACACGCAAAAGAACCACTTCCCCATCACACACAGAGACATAAATAATGTACAGAAGTCGTAATTCGCGATACAGTTTTTCATAGCCTTTCTCGCCACAAGCGATACGCCTCTCGCGACACACGCGAACAACAAGATGGCGTAATATTCTGGATCAGAACTAAAGTGCAAAAGTTTTGGTTTTCTGTGTATAAAAGCAGCCACATAACATGCTGTAACATACAATATGTAAGGTAGTATGAACGTATCAATAGAAAACTATATTTCAAAGACCGAATTGTAAAAATGTAATAATGTTTTACTGTGTTTGTAAAGCCATGCCATTTTCTGCATGTTTTAGATTAAAAAAAAACCCACTGATGATAGTGATATTTGTCGCCGAAACGAGTTTGGGATAATAAAGAAATGAACGAATAACAAGGTGTTTTGCATCAAGGCGGACTCAGTTTCTGATATTACTGTATTCATAGACTTCTATAATGGGTTTTTTGAGTCAAAACAAGTTACTCAAAATACTTCGGGTATTTCGTCCCATGGAGCTTTTCTTAACAAGATTAAATAATTTTTTCCGACCTACCCATGAACTCGGTTTTACCGCCTAAGAGCCTTGTTCAGTGCTGCTGGTCTGCAATGGCAATGTTACAAAACCTCCGAATTCCACATTTTCTCGGACCACTGCGTCCCACATTGCACGCTATTGTCTGTAATTCACCTTAAAGCCATTTACACGTTGGTATTTCTCTTTAATTTATCCCTCCTCGTGGAACAACCACTGTTTTATGACCACAGGGGATGTGTAAGTTAACATCATCTCGTTGATGGCTGTATCAAATTAACGTGGTCGAACGTATCTTTCGGCCAGAGAGTTTCAGACGTTGCATCCCTCCGACTTCACTAAGCTTCACCGTACCAGTCGTGAACATTCAAAAACAAGTTTGTTTCCTTTTTACTTCAAATCAAGGTCAAAGGTCGTGATACATGATTCATTGTTAATCAAGTAAAAACGTCTGACAAATTTTTATTAAATTTACTTATACATATTAGGTTCGTACTGTTCTCCAATAACCGAAGAATTTGTGTTTCCGGTTATCCAGCTAATATACAGGGAGGTCAGAAACAGTCTGAAATGCTTGCAAGGGTGGGTAGTGCTGAGAAATAACTGTTAAAAAGATTTCGATGCGTTGTGCCGTTTCCGTGTTAATTAGCATTGATGTTAGTCAGTCACAAAAGTACAAAAGTTTGGTTTTTTTGTGTATAAAAGTAGCCACATAACATGCCTCTTCACAGAGGAAGACTGCACTGTAGATCCTTCTCTAGATTGTCGCACAGATGACAAAATGGTAAATATCGAAATAGACGACAGAGGGATAAAGAAACAATTACAATCGCTCAAAAGAGGAAAGGCCGCTGGACCTGATGGGATACCAGTTCGATTTTACACAGAGTACGCGAAGGAACTTGCCCCCCTTCTTGCAGCGGTGTACCGTAGGTCTCTAGAAGAGCGTAGCGTTCCAAAGGATTGGAAAAGGGCACAGGTCATCCCCGTTTCCAAGAAGGGGCGTCGAACAGATGTGCAGAACTATAGACCTATATCTGTAACGTCGATCAGTTGTAGAATTTTGGAACACGTATTATGTTCGAGTGTAATGACTTTTTTGGAGACTAGGAATCTGTTCTGTAGGAATCAGCATGGGTTTCGAAAAAGACGATCGTGTGAAACCCAGCTCGCGCTATTCGTCCACGAGACTCAGAGGGCCATAGACACGGGTTCCCAGGTAGATGCCGTGTTTCTTGACTTCCGCAAGGCGTTTGATACAGTTCCCACAGTCGTTTAATGAACAAAGTAAGAGCATATCTACTATCAGATCAATTGTGTGATTGGATTGAAGAGTTCCTAGATAACAGAACGCAGCATGTCATTCTCAATGGAGAGAAGTCTTCCGAAGTAAGAGTGATTTCAGGTGTACCGCAGGGGAGTGTCGTAGGACCGTTGCTATTCACAATATACATAAATGACCTTGTGGATAACATCAGACGTTCACTGAGGCTTTTTGCAGATGATGCTGTGGTGTATCGAGAGGTTGTAACAATGGAAAATTGTACTGAAATGCAGGAGGATCTGCAGCAAATTGACGCATGGTGCAGGGAATGGCAATTGAATCTCGATGTAGACAAGTGTAAAGTGCTGCGAATACATAGAAAGAAAGATCCTCTATCATTTTGCTACAATGTAGCAGGTCAGCAACTGGAAGCAGTTAATTCCATAAATTATATGGGAGTACGCATTAGGAGTGATTTAAAATGGAATGAGCATATAAAGTTGATCGTCGGTAGAGCAGACATTAGACTGAGATTCATTGGAAGAATCGTAAGGAAATGCAATCCGAAAACAAAGGAAGTAGGTTACAGTACACTTTTTCGCCCACTGCTTGAATATTGCTCAGCAGTGTGGGATCCGTACGAGATAGGGTTGATAGAAGATATAGAGAAGATCCAACGGAGAGCAGCGCGCTTCGTTACAGGATAATTTAGTAATCGCGAAAGCGTTACGGAGATGATAGATAAACTCCAGTGGAAGACTCTGCAGGAGAGACGCTCAGTAGCTCGGTACAGGCTTTTGTTGAAGTTTCGAGAACATAACTTCGCCGAGGAGTCAAGCAGTATATCGCTCCCTCCTACGTATATCTCGCGAAGAGACCATGAGGATAAAATCTGAGAGATTAGAGCCCACACAGAGGCATACCGACAATCTTTCTTTCCACGAACAATACGAGACTGGAACAGAGGGGAGAACCGATAGAGTACAGGTACTCAAGGTACCCTCCGCCACACACCGTCAGGTGGCTTGCGGAGTATGGATGTAGATGTAGATGTCAGTCACGCTGTTGCGCGTGCTAATTCGAGCAACCTGCCAGATGCAGTTAGTGTCAGTTGTTCTCATGGCGTAGATGACTGCTCAGCCTTTGGCCCGGGTTCGAACCTTACTGCTGTCCCACGTCCAGTTTTTGCATCGCTTTCTTGTTCGGCTTTTAGGAAACGAAACGAAGCACACGTTTGGCTACACAGGCTGCTTGAATTTGCCCTCGCAACGTCCTGACTAGCTAACGTTAACCCAAATTAGCTCGGAAACGGCGGAGCGTATCGAAGTTTTTCTTAACAATTATTTCTCAGCACAAATTTCCCTGCAACACCCTTACAAGCTTTTTAGACTGTGAATCATCGTGAGTTTGAAGCTTTTTTCTGTTTTTACTTTAACAATAACATATGTTTTTGGGCGGGGTCCACGTTTAGCAAAACACTTCATGCTGTATTACGTTTTTACAGTGTCTGCTTTTCTTCACAGTTTGTCATCTGCAAATATATACAACTTCATGTAGTCAAAATATTTACGTAAAAATTACGATTTCTAAGCTGTTATGGCTAGGCCTGAAGTTAATAATTTATGTGAAAAGTTTTGTGTGTGTGTGTGTGTGTGTGTGTGTGTGTGTGTGTGTGTGTGTGTGTGTGCGTGGGTGCGAGCGCGCGTGAGCGCGCGCGGGCGAGGAGTTCTTTGAGGACAGAGAGCACAGTTTCATTGCAGAGAGCTGTGTATTCATTTATTACTTGCTTTCCTTCAACTATGGCTTTTTGTATTTGATAATTTTCTTCAATTATTAGTGGGTGCTGTTGCTGCATCTGAGAATTTTCAAATAACTATTGATGTCTGTTGAGCTATGTTTATTGTCCATAAGGTGTTCAGCAAATGTGGAATGACAGCTGTTACTTCTTAATGCTCTTCTGTGTATCTGGTATTATAGTTTCTGCTTGTCTGTCCTATTTAACATACACTCCTGGAAATGGAAAAAAGAACACATTGACACCGGTGTGTCAGACCCACCATACTTGCTCCGGACACTGCGAGAGGGCTGTACAAGCAATGATCACACGCACGGCACAGCGGACACACCGGGAACCGCGGTGTTGGCCGTCGAATGGCGCTAGCTGCGCAGCATTTGTGCACCGCCGCCGTTAGTGTCAGCCAGTTTGCCGTGGCATACGGAGCTCCATCGCAGCCTTTAACACTGGTAGCATGCCGCGACAGCGTGGACGTGAACCGTATGTGCAGTTGACGGACTTTGAGCGAGGGCGTATAGTGGGCATGCGGGAGGCCGGGTGGACGTACCGCCGAATTGCTCAACACGTGGGGCGTGAGGTCTCCACAGTACATCGATGTTGTCGCCAGTGGTCGGCGGAAGGTGCACGTGCCCGTCGACCTGGGACCGGACCGCAGCGACGCACGGATGCACGCCAAGACCGTAGGATCCTACGCAGTGCCGTAGGGGACCACACCGCCACTTCCCAGCAAATTAGGGACACTGTTGCTCCTGAGGTATCGGCGAGGACCATTCGCAACCGTCTCCATGAAGCTGGGCTACGGTCCCGCACACCGTTAGGCCGTCTACCGCTCACGCCCCAACATCGTGCAGCCCGCCTCCAGTGGTGTCGCGACAGGCGTGAATGGAGTGACGAATGGAGACGTGTCGTCTTCAGCGATGAGAGTCGCTTCTGCCTTGGTGCCAATGATGGTCGTATGCGTGTTTGGCGCCGTGCAGGTGAGCGCCACAATCAGGACTGCATACGACCGAGGCACACAGGGCCAACACCCGGCATCATGGTGTGGGGAGCGATCTCCTACACTGGCCGTACACCACTGGTGATCGTCGAGGGGACACTGAATAGTGCACGGTACATCCAAACCGTCATCGAACCCATCGTTCTACCATTCCTAGACCGGCAAGGGAACTTGCACGTCCGCATGTATCCCGTGCCACCCAACGTGCTCTAAGTCAACTACCCTGGCCAGCAAGATCTCCGGATCTGTCCCCCATTGAGCATGTTTGGGACTGGATGAAGCGTCGTCTCACGCGGTCTGCACGTCCAGCACGAACGCTGGTCCAACTGAGGCGCCAGATGGAAATAGCATGGCAAGCCGTTCCACAGGACTACATCCAGCATCTCTACGATCGTCTCCATGGGAGAATAGCAGCCTGCATTGCTGCGAAAGGTGGATATACACTGTACTAGTGCCGACATCGTGCATGCTCTGTTGCCTGTGTCTATGTGCCTGTGGTTCTGTCAGTGTGATCATGTGATGTATCTGACCCCAGGAATGTGTCAATACAGTTTCCCCTTCCTGGGACAATGAATTCACGGTGTTCTTATTTCAATTTCCAGGAGTGTATTTACAGTTCTGACACGTTGCGTTGAGTTGACTGTCCTGTAGGCTATTTTTAGCCCTTGTCCGCCCCCGATAGCTGAGTGGTCAGCGCAACAGTATGTCAATTCTAAGGGCCCGTGTTCGATTCCCGGCTGGGTCGGAAATTTTCTCCGCTCAGGGACTTGGTGTTGTGTTGTCCTAATCATCATCATTTCATCCCCATCGACGCGCAAGTCACCGAAGTGGCGTCAACTCGAAAGATTTGCACCCGGCGAATGGTCTACCCGACGGGAGACCCAAATCACACGACTTTTACATTTACTTTAGCCATTGTTTCTTGAGTATGTTGCCTATTCTGTGGGCTGCTTTGTTGTTTTAGGTGAGAGTGAACCACTTGTTTGTTGTTGTGGGTGTGTCTTGTTCATGTGTACTCGTTTGTGTGTTCTGTGTGTTTGTAAGTTGGTGAGAAGGCTTTTGTTTCAGTGTGTTGTGTGTCTTTTCTAATTTGTTTTAATTTTGTGGTTCAGTTTATTTATAGTGTTCGTATCATATCCATGTGTTTGTATCATGTTATTTTTAGACTATTTCTGACCACTCTGTATAATTAGGAAGTTATATTTTCGCAGGGTGGTGGACGACTGATCAGCGCACTTCTCTTACATCCCTAAGAAATTCGACGATGAAAAGCGACCAGAAGTATTATACCATTGTTGCCGCTCTCTCTCTTTCTCCCCTTCGCTTTCTCTCTCATTTACCCCCCACCCCCTCCCCCACCGTCACCCCCCCCCCCCCTTCCACTCATTTTGTTTTTACAGAGTCAGTAATTTCATTCTACTTGTGGTTCGTCTCCTCAGACTGTCGGATGGCATTCCTCACAGGAGCCAAGAAACTAGAGAAATCCTCCGTGCCAAGCACAGTGGACTAAAACTACCTTACGAGCGCCATATTTTTACCATCTACCCTTAGCTTCTTTCCCTCCTTCGGGGCTGACACTAAATGTATGGTCGCATAATGAAGATGTATGATATACAATAGTGCCTGTAATTTTGAGTTGAAATACTGGATATTATGTTAATCTCTTACCTAGTAAACGGGAGCCCTACCTATTCTAACGGAAAGATTTCAGTTTCTAGATAGTTTGCTTTGCCGTATAGTAAATCAGCCTTGTTTCCAACAACCTTCACCCTGTGTTCACACGAATGCTGTATTGTGAGTGGAGTATTTTAAGCTGCAGCTTCCTGTACGAAATGTGCATTTACCAGCGGCTACTATGAGGATGCAATAGCGTCAGTGGTTGTTGTACTCCATCTAAACCTCTCTCGTAATCGCTTTCATTCCAGAAAACTCGCGCCGGCCGCTGTGCCCGAGCGGTTCTAGGCGCTACAGTCCGGAACCACGCTGCTGCTACGGCCGCAGGTTCGAATCCTGCCTCGGGCATTCGGGCATGGATGTGTGTGATGTCCTTAGGTTAGTTAGGTTTAAGTAGTTCTAAATCTAGGGGACTGATGACCTCAGATGTTGTCCCATAGTTCTCAGAGCCACTTGAACCAGAAAACTCGCCACTGAGGTCGTCACTTAGAAGTATCCACGTTACTATTTTGCATAATAGTAGTCTCTACAGGAACTGGTGAAAACCGTCGTTAGAAGATTTCATTGTAATTGTTATCATCAACACTGCCTGTACCTAAATGATCTTACCACCGACTGAGACTTACTGACAAAGATACAATGATATTTGATTTTTCTCAACTTTTGATAGGGATGTGTTCTTGTTAAAGAACATGACAGACTAACCGTCTAATCATGCAATTAGCAGACGTACTTGAATACGAACAAAGCAACATGTTGTTGCAGTTTGATGGAAATTTGGGCGGCAACTTCGTGGTAATGCTACGGCGACACAATTACGATGATGGTACGAATTATTTCGAGACAGTGGATGCGTCTACCTTCAAGGAAAATGGCGCAAGTGTAAATGCTGATATAATGGTTAAAATACGTGTTTCTCTCGAGTCTACAGAAATCAGCTCATACAGCCAGTCAAGACTCAGTAAAGACGTAGATATTTTCTGAAAAGAGCCGTTGCAAGCACGATGCTCCGTACACATCCATCCGCTCGATACAATTTGAAACGAGACTCGTCCGACAAGACAACATGTTTCCAGTTATCAGCAGTCGAACGTCGGTGCTGAGGGGCCCAGGCGAGGCGTAAAGCTTCGTGTTGTGCAGTCAAGGGTACACGAGTGGGCTTTCGGCTCCGAAAGCACATATCGGTGATGTTTCGTTGAATGGTTCGCACGCTGACACTTGTTGATGGCCCAGCATTGAAATCTGCAGCAACTTGGGGAAGGGCTGCACTTCTGTCACGTTGAAGTATTCTCGTCACACGTCGTTGATCCAGTTCTTGCAGGATCTTTCTCCGGCCGCAGCGATGTCAGAGATTTGATGTTTTACCTGATTCCTCACATTAGCGGTACACTCGTGAAATGGTGGTACGGGAAAATCTCCACTTCACCGCTATCCCGGAGATGCTGTGTCCCATCGCTCGTGCGCCGACTATAACACCACTTTCAAACTCACTTAAACCTTGATAAGCTGCCACTGTAGCAACAGTAACCGACCTAACAACTGCGTCAGACATTTGTTGTCATATATAGGCGTTGCCTGCCGATCGCAGCGCCGATTCTACCTTTTTGCGTAACTCCGTATTTGAATACACATGCCTATACCAGTTTCTTTGGCGCTTCAGTGTATAGCTAGAGCTTATCAGGTAGTGAATATAATTGTTAATCGCTATGGACAACTTCAGCTTCCTAGCTATCGGAGAAAAAAAGAGAATCGTCTACCGTGACAGCCACATCAGACCATGGTCGGTTGTTATAGGGAGCAACAGATGGTGTGCACGAGCCGCGACCTGCAGGATCCACGTGGACGATGCGCCGCTGCCGCTGCTGTCCAGCGACGGATGCGGCAATCTTCCAATCAAACCCTACTCCACGGTTCACCCGGCCGGCTTGATGCATGCGGAGAATACGACGCTTTTCTTACGTGTCTAACGGCTGACAATCCCACGAGCAGAACGCCGCTGCATACTGATCAGTAGTGAAACATGCGCTATTCTTTTCCAGCCTGTCGTACGGCATTTCTCTGCAACTGGGACTGAGGACGAGAACTTTTCTTAGTTCACGGTGCACAAGACCAGTGAAGGTCGATTCTCACTGCTAACTGACCCCCTTCCCCTTCCCTGTTCCACTCGCGAATGGCCATTGTGAAGAATGACACCAGCATTAAGGGATTGACAATGGTAGAGAGAAAACAAAATTCGTGACGTACGTACTTGACAGAGGTGGTGCGGAAAGTTCTACACACTACTGAGGTAAAGAAAAGGAAAAACGATCATGCAGAAATTAAAAAAAATTATTATGTAGAGAAAATATGTACTTCCAAACACATAGAAAAATAATATTTAGGAAGCAGTAAAATGGTTCAAATCGCTCTGAGCACTATGGGATTTAACATCTGAGGTCATTAATCTCCTAGAACTTAGAACTACTTAGACCTAACTAACCTAAGGACATCACACACATCCATGCCCGAGGCAGGATTCGAACCTGCGACCGTAGCGGCCGCGCGGTTACAGACTGAAGTGCCTACAGCCGCTCGGCCACACCGACCGGCTAGAAAGCAGTAAATATTGTCTTTCTGCTGTTGTGGTCTTGAAAAATAGGGCTATCAACACCATACACATCACGCAGGTTTTGACAAAGGCAACACCTTATCGTTCAGAATGTTTAAATAAACATGCCGGTTCCTGTTAGTGGTCACTTCAGTGGGCGCTTCCATTTTCATGATAAGAAAAACACCTCCAATAGATCACAGACCCACCTCCGGTGTGAACCTAGCCTTGCTCACAAAGTGGAAACGGCTTCCGTATATCACTGTCGAAGATATTTACAAAAAGAATTTTTCTTGGTCATCTGTGTTCTTATTTGTCCACAGGACGTAGTCTCTTTCATTGTTCCTGTATTTTGAAGCGTAAATAATTTTTCACTTTCACATATTGGGTCTGTTTTGCGGGAGAACACTTCAAGGAAACATAACAGCCGGCCGGTGTGGCCGTGCGGTTAAAGGCGCTTCAGTCTGGAACCGCGTGACCGCTACGGTCGCAGGTTCGAATCCTGCTTCGGGCATGGATGTGTGCGATGTCCTTAGGTTAGTTAGGTTTAAGTAGTTCTAAGTTCTAGGGGACTGATGACCACAGAAGTTAAGTCCCATAGTGCTCAAAGCCATTTGAACCATTTTTGAAACATAACAAATACTCGTGCAAATTTTGCAGTACACCACGAAAACAAAGCAAGAAACAAGTTAAGGGTTAAGAAGATAACAGCGTAAAATCCATTGCCATAGCATGGTGTGCGCTACGCGAGTAGGAGAATAGGTTGTAGGAGATACTAAACCCACGGGAAAATGTCACTTCAGTGCGCGCGCGCAGATGAATCGTTAAGCCTTTACAGATGACACAGCGATCGAGTCACATGCTCAACCGCTCGCGCACTGCCTTGACGTGAGCATAGGAAAGTAGTGAAAGCAGTGGCCACCAAACACGACGTCAGAATTGTGGTCGAAAAAGATCGTTGTGATGATGTTTTGGTTTGTGGGGCGCTCAACTGCGTGGTCATCAGCGTTGAAAAAGATCGTGACCGGAGTAGCGTTTCACGGTTTGTGACTCAAAATCGCTTCCAAATCCGACAGGAATTGCTGCAAGCAGTGACTAAAGGTCCATCTCTACCTGTTAGGTAGAAAACATTGCTTTGTGAAATGCATGCAGTGAACATTTGGAGTTGGTAACGTAGCGAGAGACCATGCTCACACAGGGACATAAAGGTGCGTGTCTCCAGCGGACTATAAATCATCGAACGCGGGCAGCAGCTAACTATCGGAACGTAATGTAGTCAGGCGAATCACATTTTTGCCTATATCCAAATGACGCACGTCGTCGAGTGCACCGTAAGCCATATGAAGCGTTTCATCCTGCTTTGTGAGCAAGGTTAGGTTCACGCCGGAGATGGGTCTGTGATGTATTGGAAGTGTTTTTCTTATCATGAAAACGGACGCGCACACTGAAGTGACTACTAACAGGAATAGGCACGCTTATTTAAATATTCTGAATGATAAGGTGTTGCCTTTGTCAAAATCTGCGTGATGTGTATGGTGTTGATAGCCCTATTTTTCAAGAACACAACAGCAGAGCTCAATGCGCTGGAAAAATGTGACTGGCTTTTTGAACACTCTCCCATCCTGTTACATCTCGACTAGCCTGCAAAATCACCTGACTTGAACCGCGTAGGAAATCTGTGCAACAGAGTATAAAACGCAGACATCAGCATCGCCACAGTTTGGTGGGACTGCCCGATCAAATCATCATAGTGTGGCTAAACCTCGATACGACGTACCTGTACAACCTCGTGGACTCACTTCCGGTGAGCTTACTATCGATAGTACTATGACGTAGTCAGTTGTACTCAGCTTGTTCGCTGGAATCTTTGGAGCTGAGCTCGCGTTATTCGGCAGGAGGCAATAATTTGCTGTTTGTTCAGTAATGGTCAAGCGCTACCGTCCGCACACCTTTACGCGAGGGGAGGGCAGTCGTCGTAAGATTTCGCGTGGGACGGTCGCATGCAGTCAAGTCACACGAAAAAAGATATGGATAACAAGTTTACGAAACAGATATGGATAGTTCGCAGCCGTTGATAAAACATGAATTGGGAAGTTTTCCTTTGAATGGTAGAGCAACAGTGAGTGTGTTGTGGTTGGCAGGAGAGCCAACACCGTGTTACTAGAGGAAGCCGAAAGGCACGCGTTTTAGCTCACGCAGGCTGGCGTGAGGTCTGGAACAGGACAAGGAAATTGGAATTTAGAAAAAACGGACGTAGCTGGTGGAATACTTAACTTTAATCCATTAATGGTGAACGTCGCTCTTGACGGTACATGATTCAGTATCAATAGTAACTGGTAATGGCGCATTGCTAGGTCGTAGCAAATGACGTAGCTGAAGGCTATGCTAACTATCGTCTCGGCAAATGAGAGCGTATTTTGTCAGTGAACCATCGCTAGCAAAGTCGGTTGTACAACTGGGGCGAGTGCTAGGAAGTCTCTCTAGACCTGCCGTGTGGTGGCGCTCGGTCTGCAATCACTGATAGTGGCGACACGCGGGTCCGACGTATACTAACGGACCGCGGCAGATTTAAAGGCTACCACCTAGCAAGTGTGGTGTCTGGCGATGACACCACAGAGTGATTAATCAGTTTATACACGGAGGGTACACGTGATTACATATGAAATCAGTGGAAAATTGATATCGTCATTCTTTACCAGTACAATCGTTTGACGGGCCATGTTATTAATTGAACAATTGTTTGGGCAACCGTGAACGTTTATGACGTGATAGCTTAATTTCGAAAAGCAATATAACAATGGCAAACTTCAGTGTGAATGTGGAACTTAATTTTACTACTACATACATAGTTCGGTCTAGACATCGTTAGGTAATGTACTAGTTACAAACTCAGTATACGAAGTGAATGACATGAACAGTTCTCGTTGCACAGCAATCTTTTCGCCTAAATTCAAGAACTGGTGACTTTAATATCACTACGCAACGATGAATTTGCTACTGGGTGAAAATATGTTGTTATGCAATAGAGTGCGCTGATTCCAATTTTGCTATCAGAAATGGGGAAGGACGTCTGCATTTAAGTTATAGCTGAAAGTTATATGATATCAAAAGCCTGTATATGGGTTAATATGTAACTGCGTCAACGAGCCGTGTTTGATGTACGATTTTGCGTGTGCGTGTGTGTGTGTGTGTGTGTGTGTGTGTGTGTGTGTGTGTGTATTCCTAAGGTTACTCTACTTTATGCGTCTGCACAAAGGTCAGTGTGCAGTGGTAAAAACAAACAGGTAGACTTGTCCAAGTTCCAACTAATCTGCGACAAGTTCTAACTTGTCCGCGAGCTACTGCATACACATGTTTCAACGCGTTATATAAAATTGGTTTTCCATGCAATTCCTCCTGTTCGTCCATCAGTCTGATTCGGAGGTGACTAGAGAGTAGTTCGTACTAGTGTGGTTCTGTGTTTTATTAATCAACAGTCACAGTAAGACAATTTAAGTGACTTTGTATAAGACGATTCGGTAATTCAAATAACGAAAGATGAATAAGCGCAGTTGTGTGAGTTGTACGGACTGCTTTTGCTACATTTGCGGCAAGTATACGTCGTCTGACCAGCGCAAGAACATCTGCGTACAGCTTACAAGTATTACTTCGGTTGTGTAATCGGAGATCAAACAAAATTCTGGACTCCTCATCTCTCTTGCAATGTCTGTTACCCGGTCTTACCCAGTGGTGAACCGATAAGCAAAATCGACTGTTTATTGCTGTTCCCATGATTTGGCGGGAGCGGGAAGATCACCACTCGGATTGCTGTTTCTGCTTGACCAACATATCCAGGCACAGCAAGAAGAACAAGTCAAAAATCGTGTCTGTCTGCTCTAAAGCCTGTGGCGCACGGTACAGATAACCCAGTGCCTATTCCTCCTTCATCCGATGCAATGAACAATGAATAGCCGTTTCGTTTCGCTCAGTTACGTTGACAGCCTGTGTAAATGCCGCCATTTGAAATGAATTTTTCAACGTTTCGACTTTCCGTTGCTTAACGCCCAGTGTGAATCGACGTTCACACGTTTCTGCGTTTGCCTGCACTTCCCAATTGTTTGGTTTTATGTGGTGGACTAAGAATAAGTGGAGTGCGGGAAAAATTACTGTCTGTATGCCTACTAACTCGCGCCAATTTCTCTGATCTTGTCTTACAATCTTTTCGCGAGATATAGAGGAAGTACAACAGTTTTTCAGTGTCGCTCGAATATTGGTATTTTACGCAAAGAACGTAGACTTTTCTATAAAGATTCTCATCTGAAATCCTACAGCGTCTCTGTAATACTCTTGTACAAACTATATCAAGCGGTTGCAGATAAAGGTATCACTAACCACTTGAAATCCTTCCACCCTTTCTTTTAATCCAATCGGTATGGATCCAAACATTTGACCAGTACTATGGAACAGGTGTAGTTCCCGCAAGATTGTCAAACAAAATGTTAAAATGTGTGTGAAATCTTATGGGACTTAACTGCTAAGGTCATCAGTCCCTAAGCTTATACACTACTCAACCTAAATTACCCTAAGGACAAACACACACACCCTCGCCCGAGGGAGGACTCGAACCTCCGTCGGGACCAGCCGTACAGTCCATGACTGCAGCGCCCCGGACCGCTCGGCTAATGCCGCGCGGTGCAAGATTATCGAACGCTCTTTCCTTTACAGCTGCACCACACTTTCCCACAAATTTTGCAACAAATATACAGGGTGTTTGTTTTAACTTGAGACGACCAAATAAGTCGAAAACAATGGATCGTACGGAAAAATGTTCTAGGTGAAAATTTAATATTAGTCGAAGTGAGATCTGTCTGTGCTACAACTGGCAACGTCCTAACTATCCGTCCTGCGTGGGTGGGTCAACTTTGTATTTTCAAACGGGAGCGCCCACCCCTTTTTATTGCATATTCGGATTCTACGCCAAAAAATACGTGCGATTTACTCAAACAATTGCGATTGCGAACCGACGCATTTGATTCCACATTTCATTTATGATGTAATTGTAAACCTTTGCGTTCGAACGCTTAATATTTATGTTCAAAATTTACATTAATGTTGCAAATTTGGTTGCACAGTACAATATGGTAAGCCGTTTCAGTGTCTCGTTAGACACTGCGTTTAGCGTGATCCAGGAATAACAACTAGGATGTAACAGTTTTCTGTTCCCATTTTGATACTTGATATCGGCGAGTCTTCTTGCTTCTCACCATCGACGTGCTTGATTACGGTAAGTCCCCTTGCCTCTCACCATAACTGTAATTCAAGATAAATGCTTAAACTGGAGACTTTCCATTTCGGTCAATTTAGTAAATCGTGCGCGGAATAAATGTACACAACTTAAAAGTGTGCCTGCTGGAATGTTTGAGTAAGCGGTTCTAATACGTTCTATCATGTTCTGTAGAGTAGTTGGTAGCTCTGCACACATTTTGTCCTTCAGATACCCCACAGGAAAGAACCAGGGGACGTGATCCCGCAAGCCACCTCTACGGATCCAGCGACCATTGAAATAGCAATTCATTTCTTCTTTGGCGGACTAATGCGCCGGTCACAAAGGATTAAATATACATCGCAAATGAAATGTAGAATCAAATGCGATGGTTCGTGATTGCAGAAACAAGCACTCCTGATATTTTACTATTACAATGCCATCTACCACGAATGGGAAAAATTGTTTGGCGTAGAATCCGAATGTACAGTCGTGGTCAAAAGTCTCCGAACGACCTGAATTGCATTTCGACTGATTCGCATGCAACCCGCATAACGCAGCTGTCTAGCAGGTACTCTAATAGCTCCTTGGTACAGTCGTTTGACTATTGAAAATGGTTCCAACAAGTGACCACTAGAAAACACTGCTCTGTATCGCAATAACTCAAGATGTAAAGTTATACTAAGATACTACAAATATTCAGAGAACACCTTATCACAGATAAGACTGTCCTTAAGGCTTGTAAGCTCACATTTATTGCAATAAATGACATACCTGAAATGTTACCACTCTCATTATTACGTCAGATAGGTAATGCACGTAGTAAGTTCGTCGTATTCATGATTTCCTCTTCAAAGTAACATACCGTGCTTGTTATTTAACACAAAATGAATTTAAAAATTTAAGTTATTCACGAGCAGCTAGTTGAGAATATGTGTGAACTTCAAATGGCACGACGAACCGTCTCGTTCTGCATATGGATGCAAACCGACGTCATGTAGACAAAGATTTCGTGACTGACGGCAACTAAGAGTCACTCCTGACTAGGCATACACACAGTTATATACCTCGATTTTAGACAGTATCAGTGGGCAAATATCAACTTCAAATTACAAAACGTAAACATTTTTAACGGACGCGACTTCCTAGCCAGCATCTATTGTCCCTGTTAACGAACTACGGGAGATGTTAAATATTAGTTCTTCACAAGTAACATACTTGAAATGCCGTGAGGAAAGCTTTGTGTTGGACAGATTCGAACCTATAACCTAATCGGATTGTTACCGAAGCACAATCAACTGTCACATATCGGATTTTCTCGGCAGTAGCTTGATGTTTTAACTGAAATGGCGAGACGAAACAATACTTTTTTCCTTCCTAGGACTCCAACCCGGCACCTATCGCTGTTATATGCTAGAAAAAACGAACGTTAAATATGGGTTTGTTATACCAGCAGCAACATGTGAGCATTTTTGAAGTAGAAAAAATATGACGAAGAGTTCAGTGCTGACTGGGAATCGAACCCCATACACATCGTTCTTGACTACACACGAAGAGACGTCAGCTACCAACTTTTTCTCCACCAGGAGCTCGGAATAACATCCTTAAACTTACAGTGATCTCTCAAATAGTTCTGTGTCTCACTGGGAGTCAAAAACATCAGATATCGTTATTGTTGACAACGAATGAAAGTGCATTAAAAATCAAAATTATTATCCAGCAGTAGATAGGTGTTCTCATGCTAGATCTTGATAATACATAGTGGAAACTTTAGTGCCGGGCCAGGATTCAACCCAATCACGAGCAATATATGGAGATGTTGAGGAACCTGCAGTTTTGAACAGACAGCAAATAGTAGTCGAGCTGTATTGTCACAAAGGGATCAAATTCCACGTTAAGGGCGGTCTGAGTTGCATTCCCAGTCCAGAACTAATTTTATTTACATACAGAAGCTCATATAAAAGATGGAATAAGTGTCCTGTGACCCTACATAGCGTTTGTTTCGTCACTAGAAATAAATAACTAAATTAAGAAAGGTTACTGGTGATAGAGTTCCCACATTTCGCCACTCCTGAGTTTATTGTGGTTCAACATAACGTCTACTTGGTAGAGAAGGAATATCATGCTTAGTGTGAATTTCAAACCGCAATGCCATTATACCTTCTTCACTTGGCGTAGCCAGAAGAGAATAGAATCTGTCTTTCCCTATTAAAACTCATCGGCAGAAGTTGGAATCACACCCAGACCATCATCATAGGAACCTATCATCAACCCAACCGGCCACAAAATCTTCGTCTCTGAGACTCATTTTTCTATCATAACACCGTTGCAGCACACTCGATGAGAATTCTGACACACAGGCTCCATGTAGTGGTTTGCAGCATGTTCAGTACATGCATTTAATTGGTTGACCGAATCGCCATTAACTGCCTGCCACGGCTACCCACTGCATACATTCGACTCTATTTTGTAATCACCGAAATAAAATCACATACCTGCCACCTACACAGAACTGCCAGCAGTGTAGGATGCAGAAATTTGAATAGGAAGCGTTCCTTTCCACTTGAGCTACTCTATTGCGCTATCTGCTTGTTGAAAACGTTGTGCAGTGCAAAAGAAAAGCTGTAACCATCTGTCTCTCAGAAGTCTAGATCCCGTCATATGTATTATCTCACAGCACTGTGGAATGTAGAAGTTCTGGAGGAACTGTTGTTGACTTCTGGAAGCTGCTGTAGCTACATGACAGCTAGTAGCATAATGGTAAGCGTTGTGCACTGTAGATAATACGCCACAAGTTACATTACACTATTGGCCATTAAAATTGCTACACCAAGAAGATTTGCAGATGATAAAGGGGTATTCATTGGACAAATATGTTATACTAGAACTGACATGTGATTACATTTTCACTCAATTTGCGTGCATAGATCCTGAGAAATCAGTCCCCAGAACAACCACCTCTGGCCGCAATAACGGCCTCGATACCCCTGGGCATTCAGCCAAACAGAGCTTGGATGACGTGTACAGGTGCAGCTGCCCATGCAGCTTCAACACGATACCACGGTTCATCAAGAGTAGTGACTGGCGCATTGTGACGAGCCAGTTGCTCGACCACCATTGACCAGACGTTTTCAGTTGGTGATAGATCTGGAGAATGTGCTGGCCAGGGCAGCAGTCGAAAATTTTCTGTATCCAGAAAATCCCATATGGGACCTGCAACATGCGGTCGTGCATTATCCTGCTGAAATGTAGGGTTTCGCAGGGATCGAATGAAGCGTAAAACTACGCGTCGTAGCACATCTGAAATGTAATGACTACTGTTCAAAGTGCCGTCAATGCGAACAAGAGGTGACCGAGACGTGTAACCAATGGCACCCCATACCATCATGCCAGGTGATACGCCGGCCGAAGTGGCCGTGCGGTTAAAGGCGCTGCAGTCTGGAACCGCAAGACCGCTACGGTCGCAGGTTCGAATCCTGCCTCGGGCGTGGATGTTTGTGATGTCCTTAGGTTAGTTAGGTTTAACTAGTTCTAAGTTCTAGGGGACTAATGACCTCAGCAGTTGAGTCCCATAGTGCTCAGAGCCATTCCATGCCAGGTGATACGCCAGTATGGCGATGACGAATACACGCTTCCAGTTGGGCGTTCACCGCAATATCGCCAAACACGGATGCGACCATCATGATGCTGTAAACAGAACCTGGATTGATTCAAAAAAATGAAGTTTTGCCATTCGTGCACCCAGCTTCGTCGCTGAGTACACCGTCGCAGGCGCTCCTGTCTGTGATGCGGCGTCACGGGTAACCGCAGCCATGGTCTCCGTGCTGATAGTCCATGCTGCTGAAAACGTTGTCGAACTGTTCGTGCAGATGGATGTTGTCTTGCAAACGTCCCCATCTGTTGACTCAGGGATCGACATGTGGTTGCACGATCCGTTACCGCCATGCGGATAAGATGCCTGTCATCTCGACTGCTAGTGATACGAGGCCGTTGGGATCCAGCACGGCATTCTGCATTATCCTCCTGAAACCAGCGATTCCATATTCCCCTAACAGTCATTGGATCTCGACCAACGCGAGCAGCAATGTCGCGATACGATAAACCACAATCGCGATAGGCTAGAATCCGACCTTTATGAAAGTCGGAAACGTGATGGTACGCATTTCTCCTCCTTAAACGAGGAGATTACGTTAAAACTAAAGTAATTGATGAAGACGTCACTTGATTACAAAAACGCGCTGCCTTTCTTCATTTACTTGCGCCTAGAAGTGGCTGTCGAATACTGCAAAACGAAAAGCGATCGGATCTTACTGCCAGTGCTCTTTCTCACTGGTTGGTTGGTTGGTTTAGGGATGAAAGGGACCAAACTGCAGAGGTCATCGGTCCCTTTTTCCAAAATACTAAAAAATACCCACAGAGAATAAAATATGTTCAACAAAATAGGAGACAGATGACACAGAACACTTTCTCACTGGAAAATATACAATTCACTCATTGGGTTCTATAAGTACACTATAACTGTAATACCGTGTGTCTGCAATGCATACGGATTGTAGAATTTAGTGGTGCTCTCTCTTACACCTCTGTATACAGTATGCCTGACCTAAACGGGCCCTTTATCATTACAGGTCCCGGGCGGTGCAACATCATACTGACAACAGTAATATGCTTATACTGACAACCTCACTATTCGTTTTATCTGATTTTGTAATGGTTTAAATAAAACTACATGACCTTCCAGTGGGAGACATTTCGTCCCCCTTTTCCTTCTGTGAAATTTGTCAATAAGCTTTTAGCCTTCCAACCAGCGAAATGCGGCAGAGTACGGCTGGTAAACGATTCACAAACCACGATTTAGTGCCGTTAAGACGATTTCTTTACACATTGGCGTAGCTGAAGGAATTTTGTTTCTTCTTAAATCGTCTTATGCAGCAACGTTCACAGATATCTCAAATAGGAAAAGCTTTTTATCCAGGTACGAAGGCTGTAAAACTAACTTTCCACAGTTTGTGTCAGGTTGATCTTTTCATCTGATAGCACTGCGTAAGTATTTTGTCTAAAAGGTATCACAAGTAGTGTTCATGCAGCTGTGGGAATCATTGGTTGAAAACGAGTTTAATAACAGTGGGTACAGCACTGCTAAGTATTCAAAATGATTATCAACCTAAGTGTGAGTTCATCCACAAACTGAGGCGTATTTATAATATAGAAGCTAGACTGTGTATCCTTGTCTTCCTTGAGTGGGAATCGGAAGGTGCTGACACGCACGTTTACAATACAATGAATACTTCGAACGCTATAGTGACGTTGCTATCAAAACTAATTTATTTTTAATTCTTCTGGTTTTTAAGCGTGCAATAGTGTTGTAGATACAGTCTTAGAGAAAAAAACTGACCGCCTAGTCGTTCACGTAAGTCGCGCTCCCCTCTGAATTCTATGTTCGGCAATATGCTCGATCTGGCAACATTGTAGACTGCTACACTTCCTGGAGGATCTATTGACTGCAGTCTAAGCACCTCACTCTTGTCTACGACCGTAGTCTTGAGGTAAAATGCGAGACTAGCTAATACGACGTCTGGGAACCAAAAGCACATATTGACAAAATTTTATCGCTCCTTTCCTCTCGGTGCTGAAGCTATGAGTATAATTTAAGCGAATCTACAATATATTTCACTTTCTGTCACATTGGTAATAACACTTTGGTTCAACAATATTTTTGCGAGAGATTTCTTGGCCGACCGTCTGCCTCTGAACACTGCATGTGTCTCAGTTCTCTGGGACCCGTTTGCTGCCTACCGGCAGGGGCTGAGGCACTGCACTGCCTCACCTTCTGCCGACAACGTCTGCTCCACTCCTCACTCTCGACAGTGTAAAAGCCTTAATGTTGTTGATTGGTGACCCATCAAATCTGTCTACGATTTGTGTTTCACAGTCGATAGCAATGGAGGCACAAATCCGTTTTTATTTGATGAGTATTTTATTACACTAGTATGCAATACATCAATGTGGCATGGAATTAATTTCATTGTTTCTGATCCAGTGCACTATGATTAACGCGTCACATCAGTCTATTCGTGAGCTTACTCGCATTCAGTGGAGTGAAACCTATCACAGAAGCAAGCAAAACACAAATATTTCTTGCACCATGCACAACACAAACGAAATCTCGCTGAACTGACGTGTTGTCCGATATATTGAATGGAAAACATATCTGATTAGTGTTGCTAAATAAAGATCTATCGTCGGCAGCTTGTGGTCGTGCGGTAGCATTCTCGCTTCCCACGCCTGGGTTTCCGGGTTCGATCCTCGGCGGGGTCAGGGATTTTCTTTGCCTCGTGATGACTGGGTGTTGTGTGATGTCCTTAGGGTAGTTATGTTTAAGTAGTTCTAAGTTCTAGGGGACTGATGACCATAAACGTTAAGTCCCATAGTGCTCAGAGCCATATGAACCATTTTTTGAGCAGATCTATCAGATATCAATTTGGATGCGTACCAAATGTATAAAAGTATATCTTGAAATACGCAGAAAGTCACATAGAGGTATTCGACTGAAACATAGCCATGACCAAGATTGCAACTGGGGTCGACAGCATCATCATCTGCCACCTTGACAACTCGAATGGTGATAGTGCTCGGCTGGTTACTGGTATCAAAGCTACAGCATGAAAACACGAAAATGTTAATAATCAGAAGATCATTAACTTTGTAACCCATAGAAAGTAAAGCAGTCATCAGTTGGAAGAGTGGTTTGAACACCACAGTGCTTTAAGAGGCACGGTGTTGTTGGAGGTGGTATGCCATTGCTTTCCTCTGACCTTTGAGTTAATTCATTTTGAATACTTAGCAGTGCTGTACCCACTGTTATTAAACTCGTTTTCAACCAATGATTCCCACAGCTGCATGAACACTACTTGTGATACATTTTAGACAAAATACTTACCCAGTGCTATCAGACGAAAAGATCAACCTGACACAAACTGTGGGAAGTTAGTTTTACAGCCTTCGTACCTGGATAAAAAGCTTTTCCTATTTGAGTTATCTGTGAACGTTGCTGCGTAAGACGATTTAAGAAGAAACAAAATTCCTTCAGCTACGCCAATGTTTAAAGAAATCGTCTTAATGGCACTAAATCGTGGTTTGTGAATCTCTTACCGGCCGTACTCCGCCGCATTCGCTGGTTGGAAGGCAAAAAGCTTACTGACAAATTTCACAGAAGGAAAAGGGGACGAAATGTCTCCCATTGGAAGGTCATGTTGTTTTATTTAAATGATTACAAAATCACGTAAAACGAACAGTGAGGTTGTCAGTATAAGCACATTACTGTTGTCAGTATGATGTTGCACCGCCTGGGGCCTGTAATGATAAAGGGCCCGTTTAGGTCAGGCATATTGTCTACAGAGGTGGAAGAGAGAGCACCACTAAATTCTACAATCCGTATGCATTCCATACACACAGAAATTACTGTTACAGTGTACTTATGGAACCCAATGATTGAATTGGATATTTTCCAGTGAGAAAGAGCACTGGCAAACAGTCTTCACTACATTAGGTTACTTAAACTGGTGTCACTCCGAGCCACAATTTATGATCAACGACTAAGTGTAAGGACAATGAGTCGGATGCGGGTTTTGCAACTGTGAAATACTTTCCTACATTATAGAAACGAACATTAAATTACAACTAATATTGCGAAAATTTTGAACTTGGATAGCTTAGAATGAAAATCTTTCTGTTTATTGCAAACGAAAACAATTGAATTTCTAAAACATTCTCTGTCATACACAACCAGAAACAGGTCATGTCGACCAAATCATATGGAAGAACTGACAGCGACGTATATCGGAAGGCAGTAAGATCCCTTGCCTTTTGGTTTGGCAGTATTGGACAGCAATTTCTAGCCCCAAGTAAATGAAGAAAAGCAGCGCGTTTTTGTTATCAAGTAACGTCTTCGTCAATTACTTTAGTTTTAATGTAATCTACGAGTAATTGCTGATGTTTGATATTATCATGAAAAGGATTCCGTAGACAGGGAAAGAACCTGTTCTTGCGCAACTACTTCTATAACGACCAGAAGGTTTTAAATGACCTTCAAGCACATGTGTTCCAGCAGCAGTATGAAGAAAATGATAGTAATAATGACGGTAATAATCGAATTATCCGCTAACTTCACACATCACAGGGGATTTTCACGAAGTAAGAAATTTCCTGAATTAGTGAAAATTTCAAAATGGCTTCACATCGAGGCTATGATGCCTAGAAGAGTCCTTACATCCTGCTTACGTGAGAGCAGCATAATCTTCGTGTCAGAAGCTAGCTTCTACTTAACCATTTAATAGACTCGCATTTTTTCCACCGTGACTAATTTTGTAAGCTAAGCACATCATCCATTACAGCACACTCCCTGGGCTGGGGAATATGGCCACAATAGTCTGGTGGAACGAACTATCGCAAGTGCAATGCGTGGGTTCAGGCATTTACTTTTAAGAGGCACAAACAGATTTACTTTACCTCTGGTAGCCTCAAGAGAAAGATGTTATAACCCAGAATCCGCATAAACATCACGTTCCTTCATTCCCAGCTGGACAGAGTCGGTTTACTTTGGGAAATGGCATAGTCGGAGGTCACGATAAACAGAAATACTGTCGCCAGTAAACTTACTTACATTAGAAAATTTTATTTTATTTGATGAACCGATAACCATTTAAAGGAACAGTGCTCTTATTTTGCTTGTAATTGATACTTAAGCTAGATTCGTGGACGATAAAGAAGACCTATAGGAGTGTGGTTCGATTGTCGCTCAGGCTCAAAGATTTGTATCCTTATTTTAGATTCAAGCACCTAGCAGCTGGTAAGAAACACCGATATGTAGCATTTGATTTTACTTAGTTAACAATCCGATTACGTGTTGGGTTCGTATCTCTATCACAGAACTTCACATCATGCACGTCATCTTTAAATGCATGCACAATTTGTTACTTCTGAGTGGATGTATATCAGACATCTTTCGTCGTTAGTTAACAGGGATGAGAAGGTTTTGATAGGAGTCCCGGTTTATTACTAAAACTGTCGCCTTTTATTTTCACACCGACCGGAGTGGCCGTGCGGTTCTAGGCTCTACAGTCTGGAACCGGGCGGCCGCTACGGCCGCAGGTTCGAATCCCGCCTCGGGCATGGATGTGTGTGATGTCCTTAGGTTAGTTAGGTTTAATTAGTTCTAAGTTCTAGGCGACTGATGACCTCAGAAGTTAAGTGGCATAGTGCTCAGAGCCATTTGAACCATTTTTATTTTCAACTTTAGATTTGGTTACTGATATTGGCGACAATTTCGGTAATTCATGACTCTTCACGGCTAGTTAGCAATATGATACGATTAGATTAGATAAGATTAATACTTGTTCAATAGATCATGAATACTACATTTCGTAATGATGAGGATCATGTCATTTTAATGAAAGATATCTTTACATACCGGTATTCAATTTCTGTACAACAATTTTTTATCCTCTCTCTGTCAGTCTCCTTTATTTCTCTCTCTCTCTCTCTCTCTCTCTCTCTCTCTCTTCTCGCTCTTCTCACTCATACACACACACTTATTCTTTTTTTATTTTTGTTTGTTTGGTGTGCTCGACTATTAGCGAGGCACGAAAACGTCCATGAATGAGTTTCTTAGTTTTGAGTACAGTTACGAAAGAAATAAAAAAATAACTATGAGAGTTACTGATTTATGATGCTTAGATTGCAGTCAGTTCTGAGTATTATTAGTAACTACGCTCCAGCCCCTAAACCTAGTTACAGAAATGCGAATTAGACGCATGACGTATTCCAGGCCGCAGCAGCTGCGTCTTTAAGACGCCAGCTATGGTCTTTTCCCGGCCCGCTGTAGGATCACATCGGTTCGTCTTCTTCCTGTTGGTACTGTAACTGAGATTTGGCAACAAGGCAACGTATGTTTGGCAACTCTGTGTTCGACAAGTTACTTCCTGGTGTGCACGGAATTAAGCCTCGAAGTTCACTTGATTTTTCCGGTCATTTCCATTGAATAATCTGAGTTATTATCGCTTGAGGTGTAACAAAAAATTGTAAATTTATGGTTTTCAGCCCAGGAAAGTCGTTGCACGTGAAAATCGCAACTAATCTCGTCCTTTAAATAGCGGTTTACGAGTTCTAGCCACTATTGGCCTCGTAAGAGGAAGGCACAACCCATACCTCTTCGCTAGCTCTGGTGACGTGTTAAAAATCGTCTGTTATGGTTCGCGGTTCCACTCTCACTGACTGTCACGTTTTTATTCCTTCTGTGAAAGAGCTACAAGCAGTCAGATCAAACATCGATAAGGAAATTGCATGTAAATACTTGCAGCTCATAGTGCAATGGTGAAAAACTTACAATGCTTCACAACAGGTAACGCCTCTTTCCGCTGCTGACAAGCAAATTTTCGGTTTCTAGGAATACATAACTTTATTTATCAAAATGCCACGTTTGCATACCTGTTGAGTATGATACAGCCTACCAATTAAACACAGACCCAGTCGAAATCCAAGTGAATAGTATTTTATTAATTTGTGCCGATAGAGGCACGCTTGTGTACAGATACTCAGTTTTATTAAAACAGACTTTCGTCGTAAGGTTATCATGGGTAGTTTTATTTCATTTCTTATAATATAGTGCACAATTTTCGTAAGGTTTCTTTTACTGTTGTTAAAACAATACTAAACATGAGAGAGAAATTTATCATCAACAATTTATGCGAATTCTCTGATGTTATCTATAACAGTCTGACGATGCACGTGCAGTTTATTGATTGCATGCATGTAGAAAATTTGTTCTGAGTTAAAGCTGTCAAACAAGGTTTGAAGATGAATAAAATCCCTCTACCAGACGACAGATAATGTAGAAAATACTTTTCTGACTATTTTGACACGATGCACTCTCCCGATACATAATACAAAAGCTTCGAAATGCATCTGCTGGCTGGTCCACTATTAAAACTGAAAAGAACAAAATGTCGCAGAAGTTAGCCCTTTTTCCACATGCAGCTATTTTGGGTTGAGAAGTGAAGGAGGAGGAGGATATTACCGTTTAACGTCCCGTCGACAACGAGGTCATTAGAGACGGAGCACAAGCTCGGATTAGGGAAGGATGGGAAAGGAAATCGGCCGTGCCCTTTCTAAGGAACCATCCCGGCATTTGCCTGAAGCTATTTAGGGAAATCACGGAAAACCTAAATCAGGATGGCCGGACGCGGGATTGAACCGTCGTCCTCCCGAATGCGAGTCCAGTGTGCTAACCACTGCGCCACCTCGCTCGGTGAGAAGTGAAGGGAATTATGTTCAAAGTTCCATTAAACTGATAACTTCAGCAGACAGCAGAATTGCGTATTAAAAAATGTAGGGCCGGTCGGGGTGGCCGAGCGGTTCTAGACTCTACAGTCTGGAACCGCGAGACCGCTACGGTCGCAGGATCGAATCCTGTCTCGGGCATGGATGTGTGTAAGGTTAGTTAGGTTTAGGTAGTTCTAAGTTCTAGGGGACTGATGACCACAGATGTTAAGTCCCATAGTGCTCAGAGCCATTTGAACCATTTTGAACAGCTTTTGTTTTGCACTGCACAACGTTTTCAACAAACAGATAGCGCAATAGAGTAGCTCAAGTGGAAAGGAACACTTCCTATTCAAATTTCTGCATCCTACACTGTTGGCTTTTCTGTGTAGGTGGCAGTTACGTGTTATTATTTCGGTGATTACAAAATAGAGTCGAATGTATGCACTGGGTAGCCGAGGCAGCTAGTTAATGTCGATTCGGTCAACCAATTAAATGCATGTACTGAACATGCTGCAAACCACTACATGGTGCCTGTGTGTCAGAATTCTCATCGAGTGTGTCGCAACGGTGTTACGATAGAAAAATGAGTCTCAGAGACGAAGATTTTGTGGCCGGTTGGGTTGATGATAGGTTCCTATGATGATGGTCTGGGTGTGATTCCAACTTCTGCCGATGAGTTTTAATAGGGAGAGACAGATTTTATTCTCATCTGGCTACGCCAAGTGAATAATGTATAATGGCATTGTGGTCTGAAATTCACATTAAACATTATATTCCTTCTCTACCAAGTAGACGTTATGTTGAACCACAGTAAAGTCAGGAGTGGCGAAATGTGGGAACTCTATCACCAGTAACCTTTCTTAATTTAGTTATTTATTTCTAGTGACGAAACAAACGCTATGTAGGGTCACAGGACACTTATTCCATCTTTTATATGAGCTTCTGTATGTCAATAAAATTGGTTCTGGACTGGGTATGCAACTCAGACCGCCCTTAACGCGGAATTTGATCCCTTTGTGACAATACAGCTCGACTACTATTTGTTGTCTGTTCAAAACTGCAGATTCCTCAACATCTCCACATATTGCTCGTGATTGGGTTGAGTCCTGGCCCGGCACTAAAGTTTTCATTATGTATTATCAAGCTCTAGCATGAGAATACCTATCTACTGCTGGATAATAATTTTGATTTTTAATGCATTTTCATTCGTTGTCAACAATAACGATATCTGATGTTTTTGACTCCCAGTGAGACACAGAACTATTTGAGAGATCACTGTAAGTTTAAGGATGTTATTCCGAGCTCCTGGTGGAGAAAAAGTTGGTAGCTGACGTCTCTTCGTGTGTAGTCAAGAACGATGTGTATGGGGTTCGATTCCCAGTCAGCACTGAACTCTTCGTCATATTTTTTCTACTTCAAAAATGCTCACATGTTGCTGCTGGTATAACAAACCCATATTTAACGTTCGTTTTCTCTAGAATATAACAGCGATAGGTGCCGGGTTGGAGTCCTGGGAATGAAAAAAAGTATTGTTTCGTCTCGTCATTTCAGTTAAAACATCTAGCTACCTCCGAGAAAATCCGACATGTCACAGTTGATTGTGCTTCGGTAACAAGCCGATTAGGTTATAGGTTCGAATCCCTGTCCAAGACAAAGCTTTCCTCACGGCATTTCAAGTGAGTTACTTGTGAAGAAGCAATATTTAACATCTCTCGTAGTTCGTTAACAGGGACAATAGATGCTGGCTAGGAATTCGCGTCCGTTAAATACGTTACGTTATGTAATTTAAAGTTGATATTTGCTAACTGATACTGTCTAAAATCGAGGTATATCACTGTGTGTATGCCTAGTCAGGAATGACTGTTAGTTTCCGTCAGTCACGCAATCTTACTCTGCATGACCTGGATTTGAATCCATATGCAGAACGAGACGGTTCGTCGTGCCATTTGAAGTTCACACATATTCTCAACTAGCTGCTCGTGAATAACTTAAATTTTTAAGTTCATTTTGTGTCAAACAACAAGTACGATATGTTACTTTGAAGAGGAAGTCATGAATACGACGGACTTACTACGTGCATTACCTATCTGACGTAATAATGAGAGTGGTAACATTTCAGGTATGTCATTTATTGCAATAAATGTGAGCTTACAGGCCTTAAGGACAGTCTTATCTGTGATAAGGTGTTCCCTGATATTTGTAGTATCTTAGTATAACTTTACATCTTGAGTTATTGCGATGCAGAGCAGTGTTTTCTAGTGGTGACTTGTTGGAACCATTTTCAATAGTCAAACGACTGTACCAAGGAGCGATTAGAGTACCTGCTAGACAGCTGCGTTATGCGGGTTGCATGCGAATCAGGCGAAATGTAATTCAGGTTGTTCGGATTCTTTTGACATGACTGTATAATAAAAATGAGAGGCGCCAGTTTCAGGTTATGAAGTTGACCCCGCCCAAGCAGGAGGAGTGATTAGGAGATGTCCAGTCATATGTCCCCTTTACATAATGAAGTCTCCTTTACACAATGAAGTAGCCCATAAGAACTATCTGTCAACCACAATATGTTGCAACTGTCAAAGTTGTCACACTAAACATGCCTACGTTAACAATAGGTGGTACTTAACTAAAATGCTAAACTAATAGATACTCATGTATGGAACTTCTCCTTACGTTTATTAACATTTACATGGTGGATATCACGACGTCTCTTTATGTCTAAGGATTCTACTTCGATCACATTTTGGTGCATGACTCTACGTACCTGAAGCGGACCACAACTGACATTAAGAAACGGTTGCATAGGACCTTTATATTGCTTGACAGGCAGTGACCCTTAATCAATACAATGTCCCCAAATTACAGATGTATATCACGAAGTTTTACTTTCTGGTTCGCTTTCTTTCCTTCTGTAGCCTATCCAGAAGATCCAAATGCCATCCACATGTTTCCGTGGGCTCTTCCCACCTAGAGGCCATAAAGCTGACGTCTTCTGTAATTTTATCCGCTGTCCGCTTATTTTTCAAGTCCAGCATGGGTGCTATCCTGGTTTCGCCATGTGGTAAAACATGACTTCCTGAGAAGCATCCAACAAGATATACTAATTTCTATGTAGTGTTTGACAATATAACCGACACATCTTCCCCAGTTTGTGCATAATCCTCACTGTGGAATTAGATACAGGGTGATAACGAGATTTAAATATGTAACTGATCGTCCTCTAACGAAGCAGACTTTCCCATTGTTGAGACCTAAACAGGGGCCTGTTGTCTGATATTACTTTATTCACTTTTCCCTCGTCTTTCAGGAAACCCTCAGTAGGTGGTCAACATACACCTTTGGCTGTAGCACGTCGGAATGGCATAAAGCCAACATAATTTGACGTAAATTCAACAATGGCCAATGCATTTCGCTAACCACACCTTGCTCTTGGCAATGGTCTGAATAAATCTGTAGTAGTGAACTCTCACAACCTCAACGGTACAATCGGAATGAACGGGCTCTTATGCGACACCATTGTTGACTTTACATGTTTTCATGCATTCCAAGCCTCTAAGACTTTACGTATTCTCCCCTCTTTATTGTAGAAATATGCCAACGCTCTTAGCTTAGCGAAGCACTGCTTCATGCCAAAATGTACTACATTAATTTGTCAGCAAACTCTTCCAGTATATGCAGCAGCCAGTTGTCGTCTGATGGATTTATTTTCCTGAATAACATTCCATTTCTGCTAAAATCATTACATGGCCACACTTGTAATAGATGGTTACAAGGATTTTGACTGTCCAATATGAAATGAAAATTGAACAGTTGCAGCCGCCTCTTTCGCATTTAATTTATTTACGCAACCGGTTTAGGTGTTCCATTACACCATCTTCAGGCCTCCTGGCGAACGTTAGTTGGAGGGACTCCAATCTCACGTGTAGTCATAACAGGAACCAATATTAAATGACCGGTGTCCGTAGATCTCTGGTTTACACGACACTATCCCTCCGTTCATCGACAAACGACGGTAGATGGAAGCATTGGTAAACCAACCTAAAATAAGTGATAAGGTAGGAAATAGTTTTATCGTGCTGGGAGGAGAATTAGTCGCAAGGAGCAGGACTTCGCAAGTCGATCCAGTGCAGCTAAATGAGGTCATTAGTGAAGTTAGAAAGATCAAACGGCATTGCTGCAAAATATCTTTGAACAAATTCATCAGCATGACGAAATTTTGATGTGACAACGTGATGTAACAGAGGTGGTGTCGAACAAACTACACAGAAGAGCCAAAGAAAATGATACACTGTATTAATATCGTGTAGGGCCCCCGCGAGCACGCAACACGACGTGGTATGGACTCGACTAATGTCTGAAGTAGTGCTGGAGGGAATTGACACCATGAATCCTGCATGGCTGTCCATAAATCTGTAAAACTACAAGGGGTGGAGATCTCTTCTGAACAGCACGTTGCAAGGCATCCCAGATATGCTCAATAATGTTCATGTCTGGGGAGTGTTCCTGGAGCCACTTTGTAGAAATTCTGGACGTGTCGGGTGTCGCATTGTCCTGTTGGAATTGCGCAAGTCCGTAGGAATGCACAATGGACATGAATGGAGGCAGGTGATCGGACGGGATGCTTATGTACGTGTCACCTCTCAGAGTCGTATCTAGAGGCATCAGGGGTTCCATTTCACTACAACTGCACATGCCCCACGCCATTACAGAGCCTCCACCAGCCTGAATAGTCCCCTGCTGACAGGCAGGGTCCATGGATTCATGAGCTTGTCTCCATACCGATCATGTCCACCCGCTGGATACAATTTGAAAAGAGACTCGTCCGACAAGGCAACATGTATTCAGTCATCAACAGTCCAGTGTCGGTGGTGACGGGCCCAGGCGAGGCGTAAAGCTTTGTGTCGTGCAGTCAAGGGTAAACGAGTGGGACTTTGGCTCTGAAAGCTTTGTTTCAGTAAAAAGGTACGATCGTTTCCCTGACTGAGGGGAATCTGGCTATTTTACTCACACAATTGGATAGTACTCTGTCAACGTCTTGGAATCATCTGATAAAAATGAACTTTGTGGTGGGTACTTACTTGACGAACAGGCCTCAAGGATGCATGTTCTCATGGATGACTGTTGGACATATCAGGACATAAAGCGCCCCTTTTTATGCGAGTTTTGGTCAAGGAATATGTAAGACCAGGTGAAAATGAGCAGCGTAATGTTAGAGCTGTGTAGCGAATCCAGCTTCACCAACGTGATACACTACTTCAAGGAAATGATTAAGAGGTGAGGTGGTGGTGGTGGTGGTGGTGGTGGTGGTAGTGGTGGTGGTGGTATGTTACTATGGGACCAAACTGTTGAGATTGAACTGCATTGTCACTCATGTACAGCTGTTAATGGAAGTCGCTATGTCATAACAAACGACTGAATTTGTAGAAGTGGTAACATAAGATGGCTAATGAGAATGACTTAAATACCAGGTGTAATATTCTGCTGAATAAAAATGGAAACGAAAGATGTTATTCTTGTTGATATTCTTCTCGTTCGCTCTTCTTAAAAAACGTTTTTCTGGCCATTCTGTATGAACTCATTTTATTTAAACCTCTTGGTTCAGGAAACTCTGATGTACACTTCGCTTAGGATGGACGTCGAAGTAAAACCTTCAATTTGGATCTCAACAATGGGACACTGGTATATATTCAATCATTGTCAGTGACTGTTACGATTTACGAGTGGTTTTACATCTGCCTCGGCGAATGCGAGCTGGTTCCCCTTATTCCGCCCAGTTACACTATGTAGGCGAGTGCTGTGCGAACACTTTGTCCACGTATGCGTACACCATAATCACTCTACCACGCAAACATTGGTGTTACACTTGTCTAGTGTGAGTAGTGTGAGACGTTCCCAGGGGTGGAAACGTTGGGGTTACACTTGTCTGGTGTGAGACGTTCCCGGTGGGGGGGGGGGGGGGGGGGGGGGGGAGGGAGGGAGGTCCACTGGGGGCCGAACCGCACAATAACCTTTAGCTCGGTGTGGGGCGGTGGGCGGTGGGGTGAGTGGACTGCTGTAGCCTGTTGTGGGAAGGTGAACCACTGAGGGTCACAGCGGGGACGAAGCCTTTCCGTCGTTTCTAGGTCCGCAGTTCCATGCAATACAATACAATACTCGTGTACCCTTGATGACTGCACGACACGAAGCTTTACGCCTCGCCTGGGGCCGTCAACACCGACAACGGACTGTTGTTGCCTGGTCGGACGAGTCTCGTTTCAAATTGTATCGAGCGGGTGGACGTGCACAGGTATGGAGACAACCTCATGAATTCGTGGACCCTACATGTCAGCAGGGGACTGTTCAGTCTGGTGGAGTCTCTGTAATGGTGTGGGGTGTGTGCATTGGAGTGATATGGGACACCTGATACGTCTAGATACGACTCTGACTGGTGATACGTACGTAAGCATCCTGTCTGATCACCTCATCCGTTCATGCTCATTGTTCATTCCGGCGGACATGGGCAATTCCAGCAGGACAATGCGACACCCCACACGTCCAGAATTGCTGCAGAGTGGCTCCAGGAACACACTTCTGAGTTTAAACACTTCTGCTGGCCACCAAATTCCCCAGACAAGAACATTATTGAGCATATCTGGAATGCCTTGCAACGTGCTGTTGAGAAGAGATCTCCATCCTCTCTTACTCCTACGGATTTATAGACAGACCTACAGGATTCATGGTGTCACTTCCCTCCATCACTTCTTGAGACATTAATCGAGTCCATACCAAATCGTGGTGTGACACATCTGCGTGCTCACGGGGGCCCTACACGATTTTAGGCAGGTGTACCAGTTTCTTTGACTCTTCAGTGTATATACGAGGGCAGTTCAATAAGTAATGCAACACATTTTTTTTCTCGGCCAATTTTGGTTGAAAAAACCGGAAATTTCTTGTGGAATATTTTCAAACATTCCCGCTTCGTCTCGTATAGTTTCATTGACTTCCGACAGGTGGCAGCGCTGTACGGAGCTGTTAAAATGGCGTCTGTAACGGATGTGCGTTGCAAACAACGGGCAGTGATCGAGTTTCTTTTGGCGGAAAACCAGGGCACCTCAGATATTCATAGGCGCTTGCAGAATGTCTACGGTGATCTGGCAGTGGACAAAAGCACAGTGATTCGTTGGGCAAAGCGTGTGTCATCATCGCCGCAAGGTCAAGCAAGACTGTCTGATCTCCCGCGTGCGGGCCGGCCGTGCACAGCTGTGACTCCTGCAATGGCGGAGCGTGCGAACACACTCGTTCGAGATGATCGACGGATCATCATGAAACAACTCAGTGCTCAACTTGACATCTCTGTTGGTAGTGCTGTCACAATTGTTCACCAGTTGGGATATTCAAAGGTTTGTTCCCGCTGGGTCCCTCGTTGTCTAACCGAACACCATAAAGAGCAAAGGAGAACCATCTGTGCGGAATTGCTTGCTCGTCATGTGGCTGAGGGTGACAATTTCTTGTCAAAGATTGTTACAGGCGATGAAACATGGGTTCATCACTTCGAACCTGAAACAAAACGACAATCAATGGAGTGGCGCCACACCCACTTCCCTACCAAGAAAAAGTTTAAAGCCATACCCTCAGCCGGTAAAGTCATGGTTACAGTCTTCTGGGACACTGAAGGGGTTATTCTGTTCGATGCCCTTCCCCATGGTCAAACGATCAACTCTGAAGTGTATTTTGCTACTCTTCAGAAATTGAAGAAACGACTTCAGCGTGTTCGTAGGCACAAAAATCTGAACGAACTTCTCCTTCTTCATGACAACGCAAGACCTCACACAAGTCTTCGCACCCGAGAGGAGCTCACAAAACTTCAGTGGACTGTTCTTCCTCATGCACCCTACAGCCCCGATCTCGCACCGTCGGATTTCCATATGTTTGTCCCAATGAAGGACGCAATCCGTGGGAGGCACTACGCGGATGAAGAAGAAGTTATTGATGCAGTACGCCGTTGGCTCCGACATCGACCAGTGGAATGGTACCGTGCAGGCATACAGGCCCTCATTTCAAGGTGGTGTAAGGCCGTAGCACTGAATGGAGATTACGTTGAAAAATAGTGTTGTGTAGCTAAAAGATTGGGGAATAACCTGGTGTATTTCAATGCTGAATAAAACAACCCCTGCTTCAGAAAAAAAATGTGTTGCATTACTTATTGAACTGCCCTCGTACATAGTCCCAAAAGGATTATTCATGGCAAAGGTTGCGACTGATTGTTGAACTCGTTACTTCTGTTTAAGGTTCTCAGCCTTAACTCGTCATTTTTGGGTTCAGGCTTCATGCAATATTTTTGCTAGTACTTGTGATGGTCTGAGTAAAGCGTTCCTCGATCTCAGGCGATGACATTCTGCCCTTTATGCAAACAAAGGACATGCAGGAGATAATAGTGCTTTGAGTCTTTCTCTACTGATAGATGTTTATCGACGTGTCACGGTTGGTGTTCTGCCGGCTAAGCAGTACGGTTTGGCTTGGCTCTGAGCACTATGGGACTTAACATCTATGGTCATCAGTCCCCTAGAACTTAGAACTACTTAAACCCAACTAACCTAAGGACATCACACAACACCCAGTCATCACGAGGCAGTACGGTTTCTTCAGCAGGGAGGGACATACGCGATCTGTAATCATACAGCATCGCTCGCTGACAGCTTGTAAGTAACCTGTTTGTATGTTGGCGACGCTACAGACTGTGTTAACATCGCTGACGGGGCTCTACGCCCTCGGAAAGAGATTCTGTGGTTGGACGGACCATTAGTCAGCGAGTGGATAGAGAAGTGTATGGACATGATTTTCTTAGTGGAGAGTCTGTGTTGGTAGGACATGCATTGTACAGTGAGACGCAAAGAAATGTATGAGGATGGATGTATGGTTGATAATATTTGGGCAGTGGAATTATTGATAACTATAATTTTTGGAACTGGATGTATTTTCTAAATACATTGTTCGGTCTACAACAGAATCTTTCTTTTGCTAGCTACTAGGAGGCACATGGTTAGCAAAAGAAAGATTTTGTTGAAGAGCAAAAAATGTATTTAGTAAATTTTATCTTATTCATGTGACACCCAGTTCCAAAAACTATATAGTTGTCAATAATTCCACTACCCAAACATTATCAAACATCCATCCATTATCATACCTTTCCTTGCATATTTTCTTATACGAAATTTCGTCTCACTTTACGTTGCGTGTCCTACCAACACAGAGTCTCCACTAAGAAAAACATGTCCACACACTTCTCTATCCACTCGCTAGCTCCCAGTCAGTCCAACCACTATAATTTTTGGAACTGGATGTCACATGAATAAGGTAAAACTCTCTAAATACATTGTTTGCTCTACAACAAAATCTTTCTTTTGCTAACTATGTGCCTCCGAGTAGCTAGAGTCTATAGTAGTTAGAATATTTTTATTTAGCTGGCCGTTGTTGCTACTTGCTGTAATTGCTGTATTTCGTGTTATGAAGATTTTCTGTAAGGTAAGTGACTTATAAAAAAGAATGGGGGCTTCCACTATCGGGATTCGTGATTTTAATGAGTTTAGGCAATTAACAGAGTTGGAGGTAGTTTCATATTTCTTTAATTTCATATTTTTTTGATTTGTTTTATTGTTAAGATTTCTTGCTATTCAGGGCCATTCGTTTGTGTTAATTATTGTAAGTCATGTTTTCAATGTATAGCAGTCAGATTGCGTTGGGCTTGTATATTGTGGGTAATAAATGAATAGGTTAAGTCTGAGTTGTCTTTGTCAGGAAAAATTCTGTTGGTCAGTGCTTAATTTAAAAAAAAAAAAGTTAAAGGCTTAGTTTCAAGCTACGTCCATTGCTTTCCCCTAGCAGCGGACGCTCTTATTCGGATGCACAGAGTTAGAGCAGATGTCTTTACCATGTCTATTCGTATACTCTCTTTTGTACGTAAATGTAACAGAGACTGTTGGTGGAGACAGAAATTAGTCACAGCCTCGTTTCAGATGCTTTCAGTCTACTTTCATCACATTCTGTTGACAAAATAAAGAGCGAGCAGTCACGTCACCAGTGTCTCTCTGCCCAAGTACGTGACAAGGAGTACCTACTGGCTGTTTCACAAGGTTATACCGGGCCTTCGGCAGCGCGCCTTTTGAATGGAAAAGCAGGGCTCAACACGGCTGGGAGTGTTTATTTTCCACTATATGTGTTAACAATATACGGAGTACAGTACTCAGAACTAATATGTGTAACGCATACAAAGAGAATGTACGTAAATCAATGCACACTGCACTATACTACTGGATGGGAAACGGATTCCTAGGCATGCTGTACGGTAGGTAATGTGCCCTACCGGGAAAGACCACTTCTTCCAGCACACCTGCTGCTCGTTCTTTAGTTTATAGACAAACTGTACCTTCTTTTTATCCTGTGAACTAAAACATTATTTGGGATCACATACCTGACGTTGCGAATATCATGATACAAGTATGCAGTGTTCGTAAGGAATATTCAAAGCAATGTGGGTGCCTGTTGCTAGTTATCTTCACGAAAGTGGTTTAAACATCATTCATTGATATATGTCTCAGCGACAGACGACTTTTCTCTGGATAAAATGAGTACGTAATAAATATAGCTGCATATATCTCAAGACAAGCGAAGCTGTTCGAAACTGGTGACACTATGATTACAAGATTAATGTCGTTTCTTTGTTTATTTATCTAAGGAGTGAAAGTTTTAAGTGGATGTTTCTGTCCCACTACACAGTAATAAACATTCACCCGGCTTGGTGTCATTTTGGTATACGCAACAGAAGACTCGTTTTAACTTGCCCATTAGTAAATAAACTGGAAGTTCCGCCGAAAAAATTTCCATTGTGTACTCTCTTCTCGTAATAGAGTTCTAGCGCTGAGATTGTGCTGGCCATCTGGTGTATTATGGATTTTTTGAAGACTTGCGGCTTACAGAGCTCATAGGAGACCAGTTCTTCCTTACAGACCCCTGTTTTCATAGACGTATTTATTTTCTTTCCAGTGACTGAAATTTGCTGTTGTTATTTCCACTACTTTGCTGCTGTATGACTGTCCCTGCCAACGGTTATGTTTCTTAGCAGGCAGGAGTTCAGTACGAATCTACAGTCCTTAAATGATGTCAACGCTGAACCGCGCCGCCGCGTATGCATCGTGTGCCATGATTCAGCAACGTTATGTGCAAATATAGCATTCACCGAATGCATTTTTGTCCATTATTTTAACTAAGGAGGAGACTGACATTGACAACACTATTGACTGGCACCCGTTGCAAATTGATGGTACTGATATGCAAATTGTACTTTCAGTTGCCTGTGTTTCACAAGAACTTAAAGCGTACAAAGTCTATATTCGGCGATAAGAATGTTCAGAATTTTGTGCTCTCTCTCACTGGTAGCTGTCGGAAGTAGTAAACGCCAAACTGCTAGCCAACCGTCAGTAATCTCTTGTACCTGGTCAAAAATTTGGCATTCTGAGCATTTTATATCAGTATACGAAGACAGAATCTTTCAAGAAATTTTTATACTGAGATGCAAAGCCGAGAATCTCACAACTCGGAAATTAAACTCTTCCAGATCTGTGTTGACATACTGTTGTTGCCATATACATGTTCAGAAGCTACTACCCGGACTCGAAAGAAAATATAATGCCAGGCCGGCCGTGTGGCCGAGCGGTTCTAGGCGAAGGTTCGAATCCTGCCTCGGGCGTGGATGTGTGTCATGTCCTTAGGTTAGTTAGGTTTGAGTAGTTGTAAGTTCTAGGGGACTGATGACCTCAGATGTTAAGTCCCATAGTGCTCAGAGCCATTTGAACCATTTGATAATGCCAGAATTACTAATGAACTATTTGTCGTGGTGTAACAGTGAACAATCGCTTTTCGACCATCAACTATGTCTTTAGGCTGTGATATCGACTTAGTTGCAGTGGACAAACTCTTCATATGTTTTCTTTCGCTCCTGCGGAAGGCGAAAACAGTGCGTCATCTGCACAGCCTCGCGGAAGACAACATGCCAAAGTGTTCTGTGCACTTGTAACTCATCTGCCGTTGCAATTTAAAAAAAAAATCAGTGCGCTTGATAAACATATTCACTTTACTCCGAAAATCGTGTACTTCAGGTTCATAAAGAAAAACGTTTTTGCCTCTGTGACTACCGGTATTCCTTTTAACGAGAAATTACGCAGGGTACAATGGGTATAAGTGCAGTAATTTTTAATGGTGGCTGAGGACAGAGTACTGAACAACATCACATCAGCAGGTACTTCACTTGCAGACGAATAATTATAGTTATTAGGTGTAGTATGTTTTTAGTACATGCAAGAATGTTTCCATGGGCAGCAGTTCGGGTGTTGTAGTGTGTACGTATGGATGCAAAACGGTCAATCTATACTGACAAGCGTGGTTCACTTAGTGGTGTAGTTACGACCGTGGAGAAAACATCAGGTAGGGACATGTTCTGTTGGAAGACCGTTAGATGCAGAGGAAAAACAACTAACATACTGAAATACGTGCATACTTAAGTACCAATTATCATAGTACCTGCACTAATACCCATAACACCCTACATTGTCTCTGGAGTAACTATACGAAGAGTAGTCGCGCAGTTTTAATTATCACCTAAAAAAATGAAGTTAAGTGTTTATTTTGCCTCTCTGTTTGTAGAAACATGTCTGCAGCCCTGGCACACACAGAAATCTCCAAGCCATAGTACCGCAGCACGCCGCTAAATCAACTGAAATAATAGGAGTATCTTGCAGTAATTTGTTTTCTACATTTTTAGGGGAACAACGCTGCAACAATCCATGCTCAGATGGTGTGGGTGTACGGTGACAACGCACCTTCATATGACACAGCGGTTACTTTGTGCAGAAGCTTGCAGTGTGGTCAAACAAGTGTGAATGACGATGGAAGTGGCACATCATCCCTCTGTTAACAACCGGAAATCGCAAGAGATGATAAAAGTGGAAAAAGTGAAAACCAGCCATTGATCAGTCTTCGACATTTCCAGAATGATATTTTCATTCTGCAGCGGAGTGTGCGCTGATATGAAACTTCCTGGCAGATTAAAACTGTGTGCCCGACCAAGACTCGAACTCGGGACCTTTGCCTTTCGCGGGCAAGGCAAAGGCAAGGCAAAGGTCCCGAGTCCGAGTCTCGGTCGGGCACACAGTTTTAATCTGCCAGGAAGTTTCAGTCTTCGACATGTTGCACGACCTTATGAACATGACAAAGGTCGCCGCCAGCTGGGTTCCGCCACAAGTGTTCACACCCACTCAAAAAGTCGGCCAAATCGGGCAGCAGCGGAAATAGTCGTATTTTCGCTGTGACATTCGAATCCAGACGACTCGGTTAGCCATCTAGTTACCATGGGCGAGTGCTGGGTGTGTCGCTATGACCCCGAGACAAAGGAGCAAAGCAAACAGTGGAAACATTTGGATTAACAACCGCTGGAAAAGAAGAAAGACGTAACCATCATCAGGCAAGGTGTTGCTGAGTGATTTCTGGGACTGCCAAAGTCGGATGGTAAGAGATTAAGCTCGTAAGGAGAAAACTGTCACAGGAACATACTCAGGGCCAGTTTAAGGTCCAAGCGACGCAAGAGACCGGTTGCTATGACAAGCTGAACTGTAATATTCCTATTTATAGGACGTGTCACAGTTAATGGCGACCTCTTGGGACGCCAAGCTGTGAGGGGCGCTCAATTGTAAGATTTATATTACAGTGCGCATTATAATTTGTAGCGGAAAGATACTCGAGTTAAAGTGTATGATGAAGGAGAAAGGCGGAAATGGTAAGTCGATTGTATGGAAAACGTTGTCGAACCAGCCCTGAGCGTAGTACCTACATCCTCTGACGAGGTTACGAAACGCTGTCAACACGACCATCCACGAAAACTGTCCAGAGGTGTATGTTTGCTCCACGACAATGCCCCAGCACATTCTGCCCACACAAAGTTCCACATGCTGTTACTCTGGGATATCGAATTTGTCTTTACCCACTGTATTCTCTCGATGTAACATCCAGTGACGTTTCATCTTTCCTCAGATGAAAAAGCCATTGTGTAGCAGCATTTCTAGAATGACAACGAAATGATTTTTGAGGTGGAGCATTTCCTGAATAACCAAAACTCGGACTTGTACAACTAAGATCTCCACCAAGTCACCAATCGTTAGAAAAAATGAGTTGCCGAATACGTAGAGAAGGACTGACACCGTCGCCAAGTCTCACTCTTGTCAATTGATTTTTTTGAGGTGATACTTAAAACTGTATGACTACCTCTTGAAAATATTTGTGTGGTATCGTCCAAAGATGGCAGTCAATACCAAAGTCGGCAAAATGCACCGATACCACAGAGGTTAGAGGCGTCTCGCTGCAGTCCAAAACGACGAATGAGAGGCGTTCCTGAGCACCACGTCTCTCTCGCACAGAAATCAATATAGAGCCGAGTGTGGAAGTGTTGTGACCTCAGCTGAAACATTAAACATCATCGAGTAGGCCCGAGAGTTATTCGAGTCGGAATTGGAAATGTACTTTTGTACATTTTGCTACAAGAGGAGGGTTTGTTAATTACTGCGTTAGTGACGCTTAATAGTCAGTGACCGTTGTACAACCACTCCTGTGGCAAAGGATTGTATCGAGTAAAGTAAATCCTTTTATCACTCTCGTAATGAAGTGAACTAATATTTGATAAGTTGCAGTTCCACAGAGCCATTTCCCACAGCAATCGGCGAACCCACAGTTATGGCCAGACGACTGTAGTTTCGTCCGGTAGTAATAGTTTGCAACCCGCAAACCTAAGCAGACACTGCGATTACAGCAGGGGATCCAGTGATTCTCCTCCAGAGGCCAGACGTCTCAAGTATGTTACGCACGTGTACGTTAACTGCGAGGTCCCTACAGAAGACGGAAAACGGTGATGACGACGGTGGAATCACGAGCTGGACAGGGGCAGCTGGGAGCAGAGAGTGGTGTCGGTGTTGTGCTAGGCAGACGAATTTGCGGCGTGGCCGGGCGACGTGCGCTGGGAGCAAATGGCGGCACGTGGCTGCCGAAGAAGGCGCCGCGGCCATCCGGTGAGGTACACACCGCCCGCATACGCCATACGGCCAGCGCCCTCTGCCCGCCCGAGCCTAAGGTCACCGCCGCCGACGTTTGGCAACGCCTCGCGAAAATCGCGCAATTCCGTCTCCCTGCTTTTCTGCTCTACGGAGCACGCCGCTCTCTGTCGGCAGGGTCGACGAATCGATTAGTCACAACTAACTACTTACTCGTCTTCGTGTTCTGCGGAACGTGCTGACGACATTTTGTGGAATCACTCGACTGATGCATAAAAATCGAGTCTACGAGACGGTATCCAAAACATCCCGAAATTCGAACGGTTGCGAGTCCAAAGAAATACCGTTGTGTGTAGAAAATAAACAATTTTTTCAGCCTTCAGCCATCAGCCTTCAGGCTGAAAAAATTGTTTTTTTTCTATACATATACGGTTGCTGACGCGCTGCATTATGTTAAAGATTTGTACCGTTGTGTGTCTCCTCGGATACATTTTTCGAACCAGTGTGTTTGCGAGTGTAGTGGTTTTGTCAGTGTTTGGTGAGCATATGTCGATTATCGTGTTTCATCTACGAGGGCCGTTCGATAAGAAATACTACGCTTTTTTTCTTGGAGAACGTCGGTCGAAAAAATGCGGAATTTGTTGTGGGACGTCGTGGAATATTCCGGCTTCAGCCCCTACAGCTTCACGAAGTTCCGACGGCTGGCGGCGCTATACGTAGGATTCAGACTGGCTTCTGTAGTGGTGGTGTGTTCTAAGCGAAGAACTGTGGCTGAATTTCTTTTTGACGAAAACCAGAGCATCGCAGATATTGATTGGCGCTTGCAGAAGGTCTATCGTGACCTGGCAGCGAATAAAAGTTCTGTGAATCGTTGGCCGAGGCGTCTCTTATCATCGTAAAAAGCTCGCCCAGACCTGTCCGATCTACCGCGTGTCATCTGGCTGAGACTCCTCGCTGCTCAGTTGTACGCCTCTGCCGGCCGGTGTGGCCCATCGGTTCTAGGCGCTTCAGTCTGGAACCGCGCGACCGCTACGGTCGCAGGTTAGAATCCTGCCTCGGGCGTGGATGTGTGTGATGTCCTTAGGTTAGTCAGGTTTAAGTAGTTCTAAGTTCTAGGGGACTGTTGACCTCAGATGTTAAGTCCCATAGTGCTCAGATCCATTTGAACCATTTTGTACGCCTCTGTTGGCAGTGCTGACGCACGTGCCTGCTGGTTTCCTCGCCGCCTAACGGAAGACGATAAAGAGCAACGAAGGACCAGCTGTGCTCGTTACGAGGCTGATCGTAACAGTTTTTGTGGAACATCGTCACAGGCAATGAAATATGAGTTCATCCTTTCGAACCGGAAACAAAACTGCAGTCCGTCCAATGGCACCACACCACATCCCCTCTAAAGTCGCACCCTGAGCCAGTAAAGTCACGGTGGTGGTCTTCTGGGACTCTGAAGGCGTTATTCTGTTTAATGTCCTCCCTCGCGGTCAACGATCAAATCTGACGTGTATTGTGCTACTATTTTGTATTTATTTACAGACCGAGTACCGTACGACCAAATTGATGAGCAAATCTCCGAGATCATGCAACGTGTCAGTAGATGAAATTACAGCATAAAAGCAATAACAGATAAAAATAAATATTTATGAACCCGAAAAAGTCAGTCCATAAGTTTTAGTAAACGCAATCAACAATACAACACGAATCAGCTTAATTTTTCAAGGAACTCCTCGACAGAATAGATTGAGTGACCATGAGAAAACTCTTCAGTTTCGATTTGGAAGCGCGTGGATTACTGCTAAGATTTTTGAATTCGAGTGGTAGCTTACTGAAAATGGATGCAGTAGCATACTGCACACCTTTCTGCACAAGAGTTAAGGAAGTACGATCCAAATGCAGGGTTGATTTCTGACGTCTATTAACTGAAAGCTGCTTATTCTTGCGAATAAGCTAATATTGTTAACAAGAAATGACAGTCAGGAACATATACATTGAGAGGCCTATGTCAAAATACCCAGGCTTGTGAGCAGGGGTCTACAAGAGGTTCGTGAACTTACACCACTTATTGTCCAAAGCGCCAGATTCTGAGCCAAAAACATCCTTTTAGAATGGGAAGAGTTCCCCCAAAATATAATGCCATACGACATAAGCGAATGAAAATAAGCAAAGTAGACTAATTTTCGTGTCGAACGATCACTCATTTCAGATACCATTCGAATGGTAAAGATGGCAGCATTAAGTCTTTGAGCACCTAGAAATTTGAACTGTTAAGTTTCACTATTCATATGCCCATTCTGTGAAATTAAAACATCAGGTTTCGTTGAATTTTGTCTTAGAAAATGTAAGAACGGAGTCGTACTGTGATTCAGCGTTATTTTGTTTTCTACAAGCCATGAACTTAGGTATGTCGAGGCGTAGCGCCGTATACCGATCCTGCCTTGGAGGCGGTTAAGTGGGAGATGTGTCTCAGAGCTGGATAGTGACAGATGGTGACGCGAGACTGGACGCGCACGTAATTTATATATCAGCCGATAGAGGACAATATTGGATAGGGGGACTGTGATTTTAGTTTCTATTGTGCCCACTAGAGTGCACTAAAGTAATATAATGTTTTTCATAAAGTGTTCTAGTATTTTCATAAAGTGTTATTATGTCGTTTTGTGTATGAAAAACGTTATAAATGTGTTTTACCATATGAATGCTGCGTGAGTGTGGTTTAAGGTTAATACGAAGATAATTGTTTAACGAGTTATGTAGTAGGATTAGTGTGGGAACATTTCGAAGAAGTATGGATATGGACAAAGGGGATTTTTGTAGAACAGATTTGTAAAGTAAGTTTATGGTAAAGGGAAAGTTAATTCAGGTATAAATAACAATAGTAAATAACTTTATGCATAAGCAAAACTTCAGCATATTAGATAATTACGTCGGTAAAAAGTGCAGTCATTAAGTTTACTATTTTGCGATTGGTTTGTGGTGTCACCGTCAGACACCACACTTGCTAGGTGGTAGCTTTTAAATCGGCCGCGGTCCGGTAGTATACGTCTGACCCGCGTGTTGCCACTGTCAGTGATCGCAGACCGAGCGCCACCACACGGCAGGTCTAGAGAGACGTACTAGCACTCGCCCCAGTTGTACAGCCGACGTTCATAGCAATGGTTCACTGACAACTACGCTCTCATTTGCCGAGACGATAGTTAGCATAGCCTTCAGCTACATTTGCTACGACCTAGCAAGGCGCCGTATTCAATTGATAATTAATATTGTGAAGCATGTATCATCAAGAGCGATGTTCTACAAATGTGGATTAAAGTTAAGTATTACAGTAACTGCGTCCATTTTCTAAGTTCTCATTTCCTTTTAACTGTTCCAGACCTCACGCCAATCTGCGTGAGCTTAACGCGTGCCTTTCGGCTTCCTCTCATTGTGTCTAGGCTGTCTTGTCTAGACACAACATATTTGGCGACGAGTCTCAAAAGAGGATTTAGCGTTCGTATTGCCTAATTTAATTGTGTCATGGCTTCGCCACCATCTCCAGATGTACTGTCCGAATTTTATCGCTTGCAGAATCAGCAGACGCAGGCCTTATTGGATGCCCTTGGACAGCTCGTCCAGGGTCAACGTGCAATGCAAAACAATGCGGCAGCCGCCGCTCCGCCGCTACCGCAGCCACAACACACAGTTGCACCACCTTTTCGTCAATTTGATGCGGCAATGGAAAGCTGGACGGAGTGGTCACGCCAATTTGGATTCCATTTCGCCGCCTACAGAATTCGAGGTAATGAGCGGCAGCCTCACTTATTGTCATGTGTCGGCATCCAGACGTACCGTGTTATAGTGAAATTGTTTCCCCGCCGCGACGTAGCAACTCTGTCCTACGAAGAAATTTTGTCTGCATTAGATGCATATTTCAAGGAATCAGTCAATGTAGTTGCAAAATGGTATACTTTCTTTCGTACAAAACGTACGGCCGGTCAAACTAATCGGGAGTGGGTTGCAACTTTGCAAGGCCTTACTAGGGATTGTGCTTTTGAGTGTGAATGTGGACTCCCTTATTCAGATACTATGGTGCGTGATGCAATTGCACAGAACGTTTCTGATGTTCGTATATGGGAGCAAATTTTGAAACTAGTCAATCCCTCCCTTCAACAAGTGATAGACATATTGGATAGGCAAGACACGCTTGACTTTGCTCAGGAATCATTTGAAACTTCGCCAGCCGTGTGTCACATTAACCGGCCCGCCGGGCGAGCTGCACGGAACTGTAAACAGCCCTCGCTCTCGTCCGCGCAGCTGCCGCCAAGCTCTCAACCACGTGTCCCACGGCAGCAAGCAAATGCAGTGAAATCATGCCCGCGGTGTGCAACCAGACATTCGCGTGAGAATTGCCCGTCACGCCAAGCTATTTGCTTTTTCTGTAATAAAAAAGGACATGTTCAGAGTGTTTGCCAGAAAAAGCTCAGATCGGACACTAACAACCATTCCAGGCCCTTTGCTTCGCGCCGGAATCGAACCAAGAATACTCGGGCTCGTGAACCTTCACCCATGGACATTCATGTAGTTAATTCCACTCCGCCCAGTGACAGTCTCTCTAACAGTGACTGTGTTCGTCCCACAAAAATTGTGCGTCGACGTCGCCGGAAATCACGTCAATTAGCAAGTGATTCTGTACCCGTGTCTGTTCACGTTGCACGAGACAGTCGCTCTTGTCGTCAGCAGGACAATAAACTTTTTGTAGACTTGGACATTCATGGCCACGTGATACCATTCCAGCTCGATACCGGAGCTGCAGTTTCATTGATCAATAAATACATGTACAAACAGCTGGGCACACCTCCGTTGCGTGCCGCAAATGTTAAGCTCACTACATATTCAGGTCACAAGATCCCTGTGTTAGGACAGTGCAGCCTTCTTGCAACATACAAGGGACAAACAAAACTTGTGTCTTTTTACGTTCTTCATTCTTCTTCTGCTGTGAACTTGTTTGGTTTAGACTTATTTCAGTTGTTTAACTTGTCTATAGTAAATCAGGTCCTATCAGTGAACCAGACTGTGCCTTCAGCCAGTGTTTCTCGTCTATGTGAAGAATTTGCAGACATTTTTGCACCGGGCCTTGGTTGCGCTAAGACCTATAACGCACATTTGGAACTGAAAGTAAACGCGCAACTGAAATTTTTCCGAGCACGCAATGTTCCCCACGCATTGCGTGATGAGGTCGCAAGAACATTACACGATTTGGAATCACAAGGTGTGATTGAACGTGTGCAGGCTTCTCTCTGGGCATCACCCTTCAGCCAGTGTTTCTCGTCTATGTGAAGAATTTGCAGACATTTTTGCACCGGGCCTTGGTTGCGCTAAGACCTATAACGCACATTTGGAACTGAAAGTAAACGCGCAACTGAAATTTTTCCGAGCACGCAATGTTCCCCACGCATTGCGTGATGAGGTCGCAAGAACATTACACGATTTGGAATCACAAGGTGTGATTGAACGTGTGCAGGCTTCTCTCTGGGCATCACCCTTAGTAATTTTGCCAAAACCTTCTGGAAAATTGAGACTTCGTGTCGACTTCAAGGCAATGGTGAATCCACAACTAGTGATTGCAACTTTTCCTTTACCCCGCCCGGAAGATCTTTTTGACAAACTGTGCCCGGGTAAATATTTTTCGAAGTTGGACCTGGCAGATGCGTACTTGCAAATACCGGTGGACGAAGAATCCCAGCGCGTCTTGGTGGTTAACACGCATCTTGGTTTGTATCGATTTAAAAGACTGCCATTCGGGTGTGCATCCGTCCCTGCATTGTTTCAGCAATATCTGCAAACTGTTTGTGCCTCGATCCCTACTGCAGCAAACTATCTGGACGATATTGTGATCTCCGGAAAGACGGAAGAAGAACATTTAGCCAATCTCAGGACATTATTTCAGGTCTTGCGCCAAAATGGTCTTCGCTTGCGGAAGGACAAATGTGTGTTTTTTGCTCGTGACTTACCATATTTGGAACATGTAATCAATGCCCAAGGCATACATCCTAGTCCAGAGCACCTCCCCGCCATACACGACTTGCCTTCGCCGCAGAATTTGAAGCAGCTACAGAGTGTGCTGGGAAAAATAAATTACTATAATCAATATGTGCGCAAAGCCTCTTCCATTTCAGCTCCGCTTCATCGCTTACGCCGTAAAGGTGTTCCGTTCGTCTGGACGACGGAATGCGAACGCGCCTTTCGCCAGTTGAAATCGGCGTTGCTTTCAAATACTTGCCTTACGCCATTCGATCCCCAGAAACCCCTTTTGTTGATGGTAGATGCATCGGATTTCGGGATCGGTGCTGTGCTTGCGCACAAAGATGGCTCGCATGATCGCCCTATTGCCTTTGCGTCCAAATTGCTCTCGTCTGCGCAAAGAAATTATTCACAGATAGAGAAAGAAGCCTTGGCTCTCGTATTTGGTGTTACTAAGTTTCATGATTTCTTGTATGGTCGTCACTTTACCATCATCACAGACCACAAACCTTTGACGTCACTTTTTCATCCGAACAAGCCTGTACCTCCACGTACAGCGCAGAAATTCATTCGCTGGTCTATTTTCCTCTCGCAGTACCGCTACGATATCTTGTATCGGTCCACTGCTAAGCACGGAAACGCCGATGCGTTGTCCCGTTTGCCTGTTGCTGAGGATAGAGCATTCGATTCTTCCGAACTTGCTTGCATGTTCATTGATGCGGAAACCGATGACGTGGTCGACTCGTTTCCGATTGATTTTCGTCGTGTAGCTACAGCCACAGCTGCTGACCCTGTCCTTGCTACCGTTTTGCGTTTTGTTGCTACGCAATGGCCCTTGTCGAAATCACGGATCGAGGATCCGTTGGTTCGCCGATTTTTTGCTCACAAGGAGAGACTTTTTATTCGACGTGGTGTTTTGCTGTTGCGTTCTGATAATGATCAGTCCCGGGTCGTGGTCCCACGTCGTTACAGTCCTCTGTCTTACGGCTTCTCCATCAAGGACATTGGGGTATAGTGCGAACGAAACACCTTGCTCGTCAGCACTGTACTTGGTTCGGAATCGATGCTGCGATTACGAATACGTGCTCTTCTTGCATGGCGTGTGCCGAACAACAATCCGCACCACCGCGGAAATTCTTTGCATGGCCGAAAGCCACTTCCCCTTGGCAACGATTACACATAGATTTTGCTGGTCCATTCTGGAATGCTCGATGGTTGGTTGTCGTCGATTCTTTCAGTAATTTTCCTTTTGTTGTCCGGATGTCTTCCACGACGTCATCTGCCACCATCCAAGCGTTATCCGCTATCTTTTGCATTGAAGGTCTTCCACAGACTATTGATTCCGACAATGGCCCACAATTCATGTCCGCAGAATTTCAGTCTTTCTGCAAGGCCAATGGTATTCAACATCTGACGTCCGCACCGTTTTCGCCTCAGTCAAACGGTGCCGCTGAACGATTGGTCCGGACTTTCAAGTCACAGATGTTGAAGTTGAAAGAGTTGCATTCTCGGGAGGACGCATTGTTGCTCTTTTTGTCCTCGTATCGCTCTCAGCCCCGAGATGGTCGCTCGCCGGCTGAGTTGCTCCGCGGTCGTCCTCATCGAACCTTGATGTCTTTGCTGCATCCGCCGCATCAGGTTCCTGTGCAGCGGCAGAGACTTGCTTTTGCTCCAGGCGACGTTGTATACTATCGCAACTATCGCGGTTCACAGCGTTGGCTCGCAGGGCGCATTCTTCGCTGCCTCGGCCGCTCTATGTATTTGGTTTTGGGGGCCTCTGGTGAGGTGTGTTGGCATCTCAATCAGCTGCGCCTCTGTCGTCGCACGGGTTCTGCCGCTCCCCGTCTGCTTTCAGCGACGGTGCCGTCCGGTCGGCGCCCTGAGGACCCATCTACTGGCTCGCCTCGGCCCCAGGTGTTACCGACGCTGCCTTCCATTTTGCCCCATGGCGACGCGCCGCCGCCGGTCCTCCCGCCGCCGCCGCCCGCAGTGGACGCTTCGCTGCTGCCGCCGGGCGCCTCCATGGGTCACGCGCCGCCGATCGCTTCCCGTGACCAGCTGTCCTCCGACATAGAACGCTTGCCCGCTCCGGACCAGATGACGTCTTCGCCCGTCGGGTACCCCGACGCGATGGAGGTCGACCCTTCGGTCCCTCCTGTCTCTCTACGGGCGCATACACCGCATGTTGGCGTGCACCCTGGACTAGGTTTTCAGGCGTTTCCTAGCTCCCCTCGGACCGAATGGCCGGGTGCGGGTGGCACAGCCTCGCCTGTTGTTAGGTTCCCCACCTCGTCGCATACGTCAACATGGGGTCCTCCCCACGGCGGGCGGAAGCCTTATAACACAACCGTTCGCCGATTTGCGGGGGAGGAATGTGGTGTCACCGCCAGACACCACACTTGCTAGGTGGTAGCTTTTAAATCGGCCGCGGTCCGGTAGTATACGTCGGACCCGCGTGTCGCCACTGTCAGTGATCGCAGACCGAGCGCCACCACACGGCAGGTCTAGAGAGACGTACTAGCACTCGCCCCAGTTGTACAGCCGACGTTCATAGCAATGGTTCACTGACAACTACGCTCTCATTTGCCGAGACGATAGTTAGCATAGCCTTCAGCTACATTTGCTACGACCTAGCAAGGCGCCGTATTCAATTGATAATTAATATTGTGAAGCATGTATCATCAAGAGCGATGTTCTACAAATGTGGATTAAAGTTAAGTATTACAGTAACTGCGTCCATTTTCTAAGTTCTCATTTCCTTTTAACTGTTCCAGACCTCACGCCAATCTGCGTTAGCTTAACGCGTGCCTTTCGGCTTCCTCTCATTGTGTCTAGGCTGTCTTGTCTAGACACAACATGGTTATTGATGAAAAGCGCGGATTGACGCGGAAGAGTGTGCTTTTGCTGTTGGCTGTTGAATAAACTGACCAATGGTAAAGCAATATTCTTCGCGCGCCATTCTCTGCTGGTAGAGAAGATTTAGAGTATTCTAAAGAAGAGGGGGAGCCTAGCCATGAAACAGTTCTGACGTGTGTAGTAGTAGTTCCGATGGATACGATAAGTTGCCGGATCTAGTAGTGTTTCATACATCAAAAGTGTGGTAAGGTGACGGCATAATTATTCCGATGGGCGTGTAGAAATTTCAGAATTTTTAAGTGAATTTTGTGAAGAGAAAAAACATAAATTCCGCGTGGCGTATTGAGCAGGTCGGTGGCTAAAAAACTGTGACTGCATTTGGTACTGATAGACTTAATATTTTGCAAGCATTCTCAATCAAAAGCAATCAGTATTTTTGTAGCTATTACGTCTTCGGGTAATGCAACACCATAAACTTGCTAACATGAGTGAAAGGGATTGTGAGTCACTGTGTTAAGACTAACACGGGCTTGGCAGTGATACTTATTCACCTAAGTTTCAGAATATATTAATTAAGGACAAAATTTCCAACCTTTCATTTCGTGTGAAAATTTTCTCCCGAAACGTAGATTAGTGACTTTAATTGCAGCCTGGTTCACGTCGAAGTACAGTAGGTTTCGCTCGGCTTCCCTACTGATAATATGCTGAGACAATGTTCACAGGTAGGTGCAGGTACTTCGTAAAGGTACGGAAAGAACCGCGCCGGCGCAATGAACTGCAATATTTGAAACCGAGACAGTGTTGCACACAGCATCCTTTACTACCAAGCTGGTGACATCAGCAAACAGAAATATTTTAGAGTTACCTGTAATACTAAAGGGCATATCATTTATATAAATAAGGAACAGGAGTGGCCCCAACACTGATTCCTGGGACACCCCACACTTTACTGTACCCCACTCAGACCCCACATCACAGCCATTATCAACATTGTGAAAAATGACCTTTTTCTGTCTGTTTCTAAAGTAAGAGGTGAACCAATTGTAGACTATTCCCTGTATTCTGTAATGGTCCAATTTCTGGAGCAATATCTTGTGGTCAACACAGTCAAATGCCTTAGTTAAATCAAAAAATATGCCAAGCGTTCAAAACCTTTTGTTTAAACCATCCAGTACTACACAGGGAAAAGATAAAATAGTATTTTCAGTTATTAAACGAATTCTAAAGCCGAACTGCACATTTGATAGCAAATCGTGTGATATAAAATGATCAATTATCTTTACATACACAGTCTTTTCAATAACATTTGCGAACACTGATGGCATAGAGATAGGTCCAAAATTATCTACATTATCCCATTCTCCCTTTTTATCGTTCAGGAAACCGACCGTTCCTATAGCAAAAATTACAAACATGGCTAAATACAGGGCTAACATGTGCAGCACAGTACTTTAATATTCTGCTAAACACTCCATCATAGCCATGTGACTGCTTAGTCTTCAGTGATTTAATTACTGACTCAGTCTCCCTCTTGTCTGTATCACAGAGGAGTATTTCAGACATCAATCTTGGAAAGGCATTTTCCAAGGAAGTTATATGATTCCCTGTAGAAACTAAAGTTGTATTTAATTCACCAGCAATGCTCAGAAAATGATTGTTGAATACTGTACATATATCCTATTTATCAGTATCAGAAATATTTTTACTGCGAACTGACTTTATATCATCGACCTTGTGCTCCTACCCAGACACTTCCTTCACAACTGACCATATGGTTTTAATTTTATCCTGTGAATTAGCTATTCTATTTGCATACCACGTATGTTCTTTGCCTTCCTCATAACATTTTTAAGCACCTTACAATAGTGTTTGTAATGGACTACTGTAGCTTGATTGTGACTACTTCTAACATTTTGATATAATTCCCGCTTTGTTCTACAAGATACCCTTATCCCACTAGTAAGCCACCAGGGGCTGCCTATTACTGCCAGTTCCCCGTTTACAACGTTCTAATGGAAAGCATATCTCAAAGAGCATGAGAAATGTGTTAAGGAAAGCATTATATTTATCATCTATGTTATCGGCACTATAAACATCCTGCCGCTCTTGTTCCTTGACAAGGTTCAAAAAACTCTATTGCTGTTGGATGAACTTTCCTACATATTTTGTAATTAAATATGACATTTGTTTGAGTACTAAAGCCTTTTAGTGTCAAATATTGTTCATCATGGTCTGAAAGGCCATTCACAATTTTACTGACAGAATGCATAGCTAGTAATGAAGAATGAATAAAAATATTGTCTATGGTTGTGCTACTGTTCCCCTGCGCCGTAGTTGGGAAAAAAGCAGTCTGCATCAGATCTTATGAATTTATGAGATCTACCAACGTCTTTTTTCCTGCACCATCATATACAAAATTAATATTGAAGTCACCACATATAACTAATTTCTGGTACTTCCTACAAAGTGAATCAAGAACTCTATCTAGCATGAGCAGAAATGCTCTGAAGTCGGAGTTAGGGGACCTATAAACAACAACAATGAGAAGTGAAGTTTCACTAAATTCAACTGCCCCTCCACAACATTCAAATATCTGTTCAGTGCAGTGTCGTGATACGTCTATAGACTCAAATGGAATACTGTTTTTTACGTACGTAGCCACTCCCCCGCCTCGCAAGGAACTCCTTGAAAAACAGCCAGCTAATTTGTATCCTGGTAAAGGAAGCCTCTGAATTGTCAAATTATTTGAGTGGTGCTCTGATATACCAATAATTTCAGAGTAAAAATATATAAGCAGTTCACTACCTTTATCTCTAATACCTCTTATATTTTGATGAAATATGCCAATTCCATGTCTACTTGGAAACACTACATCCTCAGAAGGTGAGCCTTTAGTTAGAGGGACTTCCCTTAAGCAGGTATACCTGTCAGCTGACTTCAATCTAAAAAAGTTACAGTTCTAACACCAACTACTACAGGACTTTTTCCATGAGTGATCCCACCACCACCCACTACACTGTCACCTATAAGCTTAGCCAGCCTCCCCCTCCCATACCTATCGAGGTGCAGGCCGTGCCTAGTGAATCCTGATCTACTGATAGACCCAACAGGCACCATTGAGATGTGACCCATGTCCTCTGCCATCACCGCCCTCCCCAGCCGCATGTTAACGCGCCTAACAGCCGCATTACGGTGAGGCCGATCATGACACTGAAACATTTGCACGAAATGCACATTAGTGCCACCTGTTTGAGTAGCTATCTTTACCAGGTCACCGCCTACATCATATTCCCCGTCCTTATCAAGACTCTTCCCTGCTCCACCCACTATTACTACCTCATCCTCCTTCGTAAAATTCGTACGTAACTCCCCTATGCTGTCAGTCACTTGAGCCAACCCTGCACTAGGCTTCGTAATGCTGGTGACCTGGTACTCACTCCCCAACACTTCGCCGGCCGGAGTGGCCGTGCGGTTCTAGGCGCTACAGTCTGGAACCGAGTGACCGCTACGGTCGCAGGTTCGAATCGTGCCTCGGGCATGGATGTGTGTGATGTCCTTAGGTTAGTTAGGTTTAATTAGTTCTAAGTTCTAGGCGACTGATGACCTCAGAAGTTAAGTCGCATAGTGCTCAGAGCCATTTGAACCATTTGAACCTCTACCGTGAAAACAACTTAGCAGCAGAACCTACTTCTTTTTGTTAGACTTTGCAACTGTGCTAGACCTCGTAATTGCTGAGGACTGCTGCGTGTTACCTACATCTACAGCTATAAGAGGCTCGTCTCCACTCAACTCTGACAACTGGTCAAATCTATTGAATATACGCAAGGTATAACTGTCTGAATACCTCCTATTCCTAGCTGCCTTCTCGTCAACTGCCAGTTCCCACTCCCCAACACCCTTAGCCCTCCTCAACCTATCTAGTTTCTCCTTTGAGCGTTGTAACTGCACCTGCTCCTTTATCAACTTATTTCTACTACAGATTCTGCATTCCCAGGAGGGGATCTCGGTAGGACGCCTACTGGCTTCCCCACTGCATTCCCCAATGAAGATACTTTGAACAAATCCCGCGCCGTAACGTACTACTCACATACCTACGACAGAGCTCACACTTCTCGCTCATGGTAAAATTTTACAGCTACTGAAAAAAACTATACCCTTACGTTACCAAAGTTCACTTACACCAGTAGAACTATTCATAGAACTAACAATAGCCGTCTCGAAATTCTCTGTCTACTAAGAAAGCAACTAATTGTATTAACACTACTACACCACAGCTAATACCAATACCAACAAAACTTCACAAAATTATTAGCTAAAACCAACAAATTCAAACGGCCACTGGAACACTAAAGGTAGTTAAAACTCTGAATGAAAATTTTACTGAAATATTTCACTAGAAACAATAAGAAACTTCCGTTGAAAACTAAAGCACGAAATTTACTAAACGACTTCAACGCACAGAAAAATCTAAAAAACAGCTTCAGGAAATTGAATAAAAGACTGTAACATGTTCGTCGCCACAAAAATGCAAATGAAATTCTCCTTCTCGATGACATCGCAAGGCCTCACACAAGTCTGGCGCACCCGAGAGGATCTCACAAAACTTTACTGGACTTTTCTTCCTCATCCACCCTACATCCTGGATTTTGCACCTTCCGACTTCCATCTGTTTAGGTCACTAGAGGATGGAGTCCACGGGAAGCAATGCGTGGTGATACAGGAAGACGCTGGTTCCGACGTCCACCAGTGGAGTTGTACTATGCGGGCATACAGGCCTTCCCAGTAAAGGTGGCATAGCGGCGTCACATTGAACGGAGGTTATGTTAAAAAATAGTATTTTGTAGCCAAAAGAGTGGGGAATAATACGGTGTAACGGAACCCCGAAAAAAATTCTGCTTTCTGAAAAAAGTGTTAAGTGTTGCATTACTTATTGATCGTCCCTCGTACATACTCAGCATGCCACGGCCAGGGCACCTTGATCGCTGCTAATCATTTCCTTTCCCGTCCCACTGCCAAACGGAGCGAGAGAAAAGCGACTGTCTGCCCTCCTCCGTACGAGCGCTAAGTTCTCTCATCTTGTCTTCACTTTCCATGCGTGAAATGTGCGTTGACGGCAGTACAATCGCTCTACAGAGACTGCAAATGCCGATATTCTAAATTTTTTCCACAAGTCCTGAAGCAAGACTGATCAGCTCCAACCACAACCCATTTAGAATGATTTTGGAAAGACCAGTCAATCGTCTCCAGGCCGAAGCAAAACCTCTTCTCCCATCTGCCTAAAAGTCACTATACCGTCCACAATAGTGAACAGGACGAGAACACGGAAATGATATGTTACAGAACGATCTAAACAGTTGCTTTCATGAATTCTCATACTGTTTGTTTGAAGCCAGTGACCACCGTGGTGTGGAGTGGTGGAAGCGCGCTCACAGCTGTATGGGTCCCCACTACCCTCCTTCCCGCCCTGGCCGTGCCTAGAGCTCTGGCTCTGAGCACTATGGGACTCAACTGCTGAGGTCACTAGTCCCCTAGAACTTAGAACTAGTTAAACCTAACTAACCTAAGGACATCACAAACATCCATGCCCGAGGCAGGATTCGAACCTGCAACCGTAGCGGTCTTGCGGTTCCAGACTGCAGCGCCTTTAACCGCACGGCCACTTCGGCCGGCGTGCCTAGAGCGTCAGAGTCCTTTCCTTCTGCAAGCCTATTTCGACCCTGTCTCTATGATCACGGGGGAAGAGATTCGAGGTGATGATACATGAAGAACAGAAGGCGGTAGTACAACTCTACTGAAATAATAGTTGTAATTTACGAAAAAAGGAAGGACAACAGTTACATCAATCATGGAATTCATACAAGTTGAAACGGCTCTGAAATCGATTGCAGAGGTGTCTTGGTGCAAAGTAGAGATCAGAGCACCGAGAAACAATGCTCGATCAGCCGACAGAACTGTTCACACAAATTACTAAAGGACACTTAGCAAAAAGGGAAAAACAGAACACGTAATAGAAGGCGAGCGAGAGATATATTACCTGATGCTGGCGCACGGCAGTAGGACGAAGTAGTTTACCTTCGCGGCTGCATGCAGGCGTCGCTGGTCCGGTAACATTACAACGACCTACAGGTACTTATAGCACTCAGTTAACTACGCCCACGTGGCACCTAATAGGTATAGGACCACGTGGTCTTGAGACGGACTTTAACGCTCACGGAATGTGTCTTTACTGCGGAACGATTCGGGTCCGAGTGAAGCAGAGTCCTTTCTCTGGTGGTTATTTAACACATCGGGTTTCCAAGAAAACAGCCAACTGCGTGAAAGTTCTACTTTTCACAGCCAACCTAACGGTGCTCATTTGCACAGTGTGGGACAGGCTACGAGTGAAGTTAGGTTAAGTAGCACTGCCTTTCTCGAACGGTTAGGCCCGCTTCTCTGACGCCATTGGTGTGCTCGTGCGCAAAAGGTCATTCGATCTACGCACGAAGGATTCCTGATCGAAAAGGCCATCTCGGCAAAAAAATTATCAACTCTTGAATTTATAGCAATCACGAGTCGCAGAATTCAAGTACAATAATCATATACTGTGGCATCATCCCTGTCTATTTAGTATATCTCGTCCTCCCCCGCAATACACATGAAATCACAAAGAGCGTATAGAAATATTTCATACTTTATATTACAGGGTGATTCGTTTGAGATGCCAGAAAAGTAAAACACTGTATACAAGAGACTACACAAATTTATTGCTCGTAAAGGTACGCACGTGTAGGAGAGTCTGGAGTGTGTGTCAGAAGTTTGTATCACACCACATTTGCATTCAGCATTTCCGCCACTGCGAACACGGCACATATCACACTTCTCGTCCATGTTGCACCCCGTAGCGCGCAATATTTCTGGAGTGATTTGCTCAAAGGCCGCTGTAATCCGTCTCCGTAGGTCGGCCACATTCTGCGATTTTTGTGCATACACTGTTGACTTGACGTAGCCCTAAACAAAATATCTATAGGATTTAAGTCGGAGCTATCAGGAGGCCATGGGTTCAACTTGATTTTTGTCATTTCAACAGGTACTTGATGTTATTCATAACTTGTCTAGCGTTTCTTGGCCGAGGTGAAGAAGGATTTTTCCATTGCAACGATTGTTTCCGAGTTTCAGAGTCCTCTCCATGTACCCAACTTTCGTCACCAATGACAAACTTTCGAAGTTTGGGTCGTCTTGAAGCAGTTGTTTAAGCTTGCTGCAGAGATCCATGCGATTTGCTTTTGATCGTATTGAAGTAGTCGTACCGCAATCTTTCTCATGTCAAGTCTTCCATCAGAATACCACAACTTATTTCCAAGGTATAGCAGAGGCGTTGTATGGTCTGCCTGCGATCTTTCATTATCGGGTCCCTCACTTTCTGAAAATTTTCTGGCGTTATTATTTCTCGTTCAGCTACAGGCAAAGCGTGATACACTTACAAACATCAACATAAAAATTTAAATTAACATTAACAATGATTTACAATAAAATTTTCAGGGTTTCCAGCCACAAAAGTGCTTGGTCATTTATCACATGTATGTCCATCAGATTTCCTCCCTTAAGTCCGTGTACGTCACACTCAACTATATGCTGCATGGTTTGACTCTCTCCGCACTCACAATTGGGGTCCTGGGAGAAACCCCACTTTTTCAACAAATATCCGCACCGACCAACACCTGTCCGCAGACGATTTAGAGTTACCCACACTCTACGTTGGAGTTGGAAGCCTGGAACTCGTTGAGATGGGTCCTCAATAAGGAAACTGTTATTCACTTTGCTTTCCTGCCATTGCTGTTTCCACAGGTTATCGATATCAATCTGTTGTTTGAGTTCTTTCCAGAAGGGATTTCTTGACATCAATCTGTCAGGGGGAGGACGTAGGTCCCTGAACTTTTCTTTGTACCTCTGGATTGCTCTTTCACGTCTAATCGAGGGTGGTTCGATATTGGCAAGGACGGGCAGCCAAGGTTTCGGGGTGGGTCTTACTGTTCCTGTTATGAGCCTCATTGTCTCGTTAAGTTGCACATCAATATATCTGACATGCCTACTGCGGGCCCAGACGGGTGCGCAATATTCCGCTACACTATACAGAAGTGCCAGTGCTGATGTGCGTAGAGTTTCAGTGGAACATCCCCAGGTTGTTCCTGCCAGTTTCATTATGATGTTGTTTCTTGTTTTCATTTTTTGGGCGACTTCGTACAGGTGGCTCTTATATGTGAGAGTGCGATCTAGCTTAACACCCAGATATTTTGGCGTTCTATCGTTTTTCAACAATTTACCTTTTATTTGCACTTTTAGCTCACGATTTGCATCTTTGTTACACAAGTGCATTATTGATGCCACGGATTTAGTCGGATTTACTTTGAGGTGCCAGTTGTCATAATATTGTTGTAGTCGTTCCAGATCCCTGTTTAAAATTTCTTCCAGTTCTTCGAAAGTGTTGGCGTGAGCCGCGATAGCGATGTCATCTGCATACATAAAAGAACGAGATTCCAGGTTTGGGATGTCCGCTATGTATAAATTGAAAAGGCATGGAGCCAGCACAGACCCTTGGGGGAGACCATTTTGTAGTGTCCTGTAGCTGCTTGTTTTCCCATTCAGAGATACCTTGAATCTCCTGTTTATCAACATATTTCTGACTAGATCTATGATCTTCTTGCATTTCACGACTTTTGACAGTTTATACAGTATCCCTTTTGTCCATACGGTGTCGTATGCTGAGGTGAGATCTAATAATACCATGCCCGTTTTCTTTTTGTTTGGTAACCTCTTTCAATGAAAGTGGTTAGGGCGAGAACTTGGTCGCAACAATCTCTTCCTTTTCGAAAACCGCCTTGCTCTGGGGGAAGAGCAGCTTCTATTTTACTTTCTATTCTGCCTAGGATGACTCGTTCAAACAGCTTGTAAGTGGTGCACAATAAAGATATCGGTCTATAATCTTTAGCATTCTCTCCTGTTTTCCCTGGTTTCTGGATGGCTATGACTTGTGCGTTTTTCCATTGCTTTGGTAACCGGCTGGTATCTATGATATTAGAGAAAAGAGAAGACAGCCATGCTCTTCCCTTTGGCCCGAGGTTCTTCAAGAATTCTGGAAGAAGGCCGTCACAGCCAGCTGCTTTACCAGGTGACATTTTCTTTAGTGCTATATTTATCTCTTCTTGTGTTACCCAGTTCGCTAAACCTGCTTCCTCCTCGCTTGCATCTAGCTCTTCGTTCATCAGTTGGTGCAGTTCTTTTTTCTTCGAGGCGGAGGCATGGATTCTGGATGTTTGTAGTATAGAAGAGCATATCTTGTTAGGGGTCATTTTATTATTGATGTTCCGTCCCTTGAATTGTGCTCCGCCAAGTTTCCTCAGTAGACTCCAGCTCTTCTGTGAGGAGTGCGTAAAGTCCATTTGTTCCATCCGCTTTTGCCATCTCTGTTTGCGTTCCTCGTCCATAGCTCTTATGAGCTGTTCTCCTAGTTCTGGATTCTCTGTTTTGTTATATTCATCTAGTAGTTGTTCGCACTCCTTTGTCCAGCATGGGATGTATTCTTTCCGCGCTCCTCTTGGTATTGAGTTATGTGCCGCTTTAATAATTAGCTTCGTAAATCTGTCGTAATTTTCTGGGATTGGGGGAATTCTGTTTACATTATTTTCAATGGTATCTTTAAACTTAACCCAGTTAGCCTTCCTGAGGTTCCAGCGGGCTATAGGGGGGCTCTTTATTACTGGTATTTGGATCCCAAGGTCTATAATAACTGGTCTGTGTTGGCTCCGAGGAATACGGCTCAGTACAGTTCTCTTGGACGGAAGTGCTATTCCAGTTTCTCCAGATGAGACAAAACAAAGATCGGGCGTTGATGTTGTGCCCCACGCTCCTGAACAGAAGGTGGGGGTATCTTTTGCATCGTATATTAATGTATAATTATTTATATCTGCCCAGTCTGCCAGCATGAGTCCTTCTTTGTCGCAAGACTGATAGCCCCATCTGGGGTGGTGGGAGTTAAAATCGCCAATTATGACTGCAGGGTGTTGTGGGTTAGGTAAAACAGGTTGTTCCCATTTTTCTGAAGGTGGCTTGTACACGTTATACACAGTCATATCATTTAGTTTGATTCCCACGGCAAATTCGTGGTGCATAGTTTCCTCAATATTATCAACCAGTTCTTTCTTGATCATTGTTGCAATACCGTGTTTATTATGGGCTTTATAGCCCACAATTTCATAGCCTGGTATTAGAAGTCTCGAGATATTTTCTTCTGATAGATGTGTTTCCTGCAAGGTCAGCACATCAATTTTTTCTTCTGTTAGTAGCTTTGTGAGGATGTCTCCTTTTGTCCTCGTGTATCCTTCTATGTTAACTTGGCATATACGTATTCGTCCACGCACTTGGCTCCGGGGGGGAAACTGAGGCATTTGTCTCGCTCTCTTGCGTAACTTCGCCTGTGAGGGCCGGGAGGTATTATTACGTCCGGCCGCCGTTTGGTGGTGACATTTGCTTCTCGTGTCGCAGCTCGTTCTGAGCATTTCGATTTTCTTCTCGCAATGCGATCGTTGTGCGGCACGATACTGGGGGGGGGTAGGCCACGTCGAGGCTGTCACCATCTACCATCTGATTCCAGTTGACTGCTGACTGGAGACGTCTTCATCATCGGTGTTCGCTCGTTTTTGAAACGCTTATACCAGGTTTACGTCTTTGTCTGACCAAAAGTGTTGTCTCGAAAAGCTTAATTCAACATTTGACGCTTTTCTGCAGCGTTTTTTCCAAGTTTGAAACAAATCTTTAAACAGACAGGCTGCTCCTTCCAGTTACACCTGTAACAGGGCCGCACCAGCACCCGTTGAATATCTGATTTAATTGTTCCGCACTGCGAGAGCCCAGTGCGTTGGAGCGCCGTCTTATTCATACGAGGGACGGTCAATAACTAATGTAAAACACTTTTTCCTCGGCCAGTTTCGGTTGAAAAATGAGAATTTGTTGTGGGACAAGGTGGAATATTCCCGCTTCGGACCCTATCTTTTCACGAAGTTCCGATACTATACGCAGCCTTCAAAATGGCCTCTGTAACGGAGCTGCACTCCAAGCAGAGAGCCGTCATTGAGTTCCTTTTGACGGATAACTAGAGAATTGCAGATATTCATAGTAGGTGCTTGCAGAATCTCTACGGACACCTGGCAGTGAACAAAAGCACGGTGAGTTGTTGGGCGAGGAGCTGTCATCATCGAAACAATGTCGCGCAATACTGTTCGACTCCCTCATGCCGGCCGGCCGGCTTACTCCAGCAAGTTGGAACCTGCGGGCACTCTCATTCGAGGTGATAGACGGATCATAACGAAACATCTCGTCGGTCAGTTGGACGTGCTGACACACTTGCCCTCCAGTTGGTGTACTCAAAGGTATGTGCCCGCTGGGCTCCTCGCCGCCTAACGGAAGACCATAAAGAGCAACGAAGGACCAACTGTGCGGAATTGCTTGCGCGTTACGCGGCTGATCGGGACAGTTCTGGTCGAAAATCGTCACAGGCGATGAAATATGGGTTCATCCTTTCGAACCAGAAACAAAATTGCATTCAATCTAATGGCACCACACCACATCCCCACCGAAGAAAAAGTTCAAAGCCTCACCCACAGGTTCTAGGCGCGCAGTCCGGAACCGCGCGGCTGCTACGATCGCAGGTTCGAATCCTGCCTCGGGCATGGATGTGTGTGATGTCCTTAGGTTAGTTAGGTTTAAGTAGTTCTAAGTTCTAGGGGACTGATGACCACAGATGTTAAGTCCCATAGTGCTCAGAGCCATTTTTGAACCTCACCCACAGCTGGTAAAGTCTTGGCGACGGTCTTCTGGGACTCTTAAGGGGCTATTCTGTTCGATGGCCTCCCTCACGGTTCAAAAATCAACTCCGAAGTGTAGTATGCTATCCTCAGGAAACTGAAGGAACGACTTTAACTTGATCGTCACCACAAAAATGTAAACGAACTCTTCGTCTAGATGCTCACAAAATTTCATTGGCCGGTTCTTCCTCATCCACCCTACATCCTGGATTTCGCACGTGCCGGCCGCGGTGGTCTCGCGGTTCTAGGCGCGCAGTCCGGAACCGTGCGACTGCTACGGTCGCAGGTTCGAATCCTGCCTCGGGCATGGATGTGTGTGATGTCCTTAGGTTAGTTAGGTTTAAGTAGTTCTAAGTTCTAGGGGACTGATGACCACAGCTGTTAAGTCCCATAGTGCTCAGAGCCATTTGAACCATTTGATTTCGCACGTTCTGACTTGCCTCTGTTTGGCCTAACGGAGGATGCACTCCACGGGAAGCAGTAAGTGGAAGACATTAGCTCAGACGTCCACTAGTAGACTGGTGCCGTACGGTCATACAGACCCTCCCAGTGACGCATTCGCTATGAACGGAGATTATGTAGAAAAACAGGGCTGGATCTTTCGAGTTCTTATGACACATGTGGATTATCAGTTTCCCAAACGCTGCAGTTACCCGTGTTGACTCGGCCACTAACATGAAATGTGGGTTTGTGAGTGAACATCCATCGGTTTAACCACTGATCGTTCGCTTCTGCCTCTCACACATCGTCATAACAAATTGAAGCCAAGTTCTGTAATTCAGCTGCATCAGAACTTACTTGTGCCTAATACGGTATGCATACGCGTAAAGGTACCGTATAACAAAACTCTGATATTTTGCGTACGGTGTCTTCAGCTCTGCTGTTAAACGGCGGAATGACTTCCGTGGACTCTGAGACACGGCTTGTCGAATATCTTCCTCCTTGTTTCCATCACGCAGCCTTCCACCTGTGCGAGGCATCTGCAATCCTTTTTCCAAGAAAATTTTGTACCATTCAGTAACATCTCAATGTGATGGAAACATAACGAACGTTGTACCGACGTCTGAAAGCTCGCTGGGTGTCTACGACACTCGAAAATTTCGCATACCGTACGACACACTGAGCACGTTGCTGTGGCGTAAAGACCATTTTTGCTTAACACTCGAGTCACACTGAGCGTGCAAACTAGTGCCATATCCGTAAAATGTATATCTAACATCTGGTGTTTACGCTGTTGGATTGCTTCTCGGAGTGTGGTCGCTCACAATTAACTCCTATCACATTCACGTCCATTACAAAGAATTTCTCCGAGATATATATACAGTAACTTAATAAATATAAGGTTATACACTGAGGTAACAAAAGTCATGGGATACCTTCTAATATCGTGTCGGACCTCCTTTTACCCGGCGTAGTGCAACAACTAGACGTAGCCTGAACTTAACAAGTCATTTGAAGTCCCCTACAGAAATATTGAGCCATGTGGCCTCTACAGCCGCCCATAATTGCGACAGTGTTGCAGGATTTTGTACACGAACAGACCTCTCAATTACGTCCCACACATGTTAGATGGGATTAATGTCGGGTGATCTGGGTGGCTGAACCATTCGCTCGAATTGTCTAGAATGTTCTGCCATGGTGCATTTTCATCCATAAAAAGTCCCTACCTGGTTGACATGTTCATGTTAGGTCCATGGCATCGTATAGTCTGCGCCACACTCGAACCCTACAATCAGCTCTTTCCAACTGAAATCGGGACTCATCTGACCAGGCCACGGTTTTCCAGTAGTGTAGGGTCCATTCGATGTGGTCACGAGCCCAAGAAACGCGCTGCAGGCGATTTAGTGCTGTTAACAAAGACAATGGCGTCTGTCGTCTGCTGCCATAGCCCATTAACCCCAAATTTCGCCACACTGTCCTGAAGGTTACAACCATTACCCGCCGACGAGTTCGTACTCCTGTAGAAAAACTTCAGCCATTTGAACCGGTTCGCATTTCGGGCCTGTGGGAAGGTGCTGCACATGTTGGTACAATATATCGGTGCTGTGTCGCTGCAGTGGGCTGTGGAATATTCTCACACCTGTAAACTGGTTCTGGACGTCAGCGTAACACAGACGTGCGTCAAGATCGATGCATTGTGAGATTAGTGATGGCCGACCGAACATCATCCAGAGACGAAGTAATGTCACATATTGCACCTTCTGTGTCAACAAAGACCATTGGGAACTGTCCGCTTGCATCGAGACTAAGATCACCTGTGTCTCTGGCAAGGCTACCGCTGACACCTCGACACAGCCAAGTACAGCTGGACTCTGTTCTCGTGGAAGAGACCACTGAAGAGTGGAATAGTGCTCTGGCATCGCAGGCTCTGTCTGTATGAGAGAGATGGTACACGTGTACTGCGTAGACCTGGGTAGCGGCCTGTTCGGGAGTGCATTCGCCCAAAACACACTGGTTCATGCTTAGATGGAGAGGGGAGGGGTGGTGTGGGATAGATGGAAGAGAGGGCATCAGTTGTAAGTCGCGGCCACATCTGGTGTTTCTGCACAATAAAGTAACTACTTCCCGTTACATTGTACAGGTCATTAGCCTCGCGCTACTGCCATTTCTTCAGCAGGAAGGTGATGTACTTTTTCAGCAGTATAATGCAATCCAAATGCGGGGGGCTGCCACGTAACGTGCTCCTCGTGGTGTACGTCAACCGTCTTGGACAGCAGGATCAGCAGATCTCTCTCCAATGGAACATGTATGGGGCATGGTGAAGTGGGAACTTGTTCGTTCACCAGAGCCTGCAAGCACTATTGCCAAATTGCAACAAAAGGTGGACGATTCTTGGGACAGACTGTCGCAGGATGGCATTTGGCAACTTTATGATCATTTCCATGCTAGAATGCACGCCTGTGTCGCCGCCAGACGGGGGGGGGGGGGGGGGGGGGGGGGAGGCGGGGGCGGGGGGTACAACACGGATTGATGTGACTTTGGACACGCTCTATTGTAACATGTGTTTTTCTGTTTCATTTGGTCTGAATTTGTTGCCATACACTGAGGTGACAAAGGTCATGGGATAGAAATATGCATGTATACAGATGGCGGTAGTATCGTGCACACGAGGTATAAAAGAGCAGCGCATTGGCGGAGCTGTCATTTTCATTCAGGTGATTCATTTGAAAAGGTTTCTGAACGGATTATGGCGGCACGTCAGATTTTGAATGTGGAATGTTAGCTTGAGCTAGGCGCATGGGACATTCCATTTCGGAAATCGTTAGAGAATTCAATATTCCGAGAGCCACAGTGTCAAGAGTGTGCAGAGATTACCACGGACAACGTAGTGACCGACGGCTTTCACTTAACGACCGAGGGCGGCGGCGTTTGCGTAGAATTGTCAGTGCTAACAGACAAGTAACAATGCATGAAATAGCCACAGGAATCAATGTGGGACGTACGATGAATGTATCCCTCAGGACAGTGCAGCGATATTTGGGGGTAATGGGCTACAGCAACGGACGGCCGACGCGAGTGCCTTTGCTAACAGCACATCGCCTGCAGCGCCTCTAATGGGCTAGTGACCCTTGACGATTGGAAAACCGTGGAGTGGTCAGATGACTCCCGATTTCAGTTGGTAAGAGCTGATGGTAGGGTTCGAGTGTAGCGCAGAGCCCACGAAGCCGTGGACCCATGTTGTGCACACTGGTGGTGGCCCCATAATGGTGTAGGTTGTGTTCACATGGAATGGTCTGGATCCTCTGTTATGTTCGGCTACTTGGAGAACATTTTCAGTAGTTCATGGCATCATGTTCTCAAACAGCTATGGAATTTTTGTGGATGATTATTCGCCGTTTCAGCGGGACGCAATTGTTCGAGATTGGTTTTGAAGAACATTCTATACAGTTCGAGCAAATGATTTGCCACCCAGACAACCATACGTGAATTCCATCGAACATTTAAGGGGCTCCGGAAAGGCTCAAAATCATGAAAAGTTCAATTTTTACTTTTTTGCTTTTTCTGAATCTGCAGACTATTACCTTTTAATAGATATATAATTTATTCAATTCCGAAGACTACAACTATTTTTAAATTTTTTTTGAAATGTGTTCTACATGGGCGTGACCCACTGTGGCGCTGTTAAACTGCTGTCAAATGGTGTTATTATTAACGTCCGTGTTCATCAGGTACATTTTAGTGATGTGAGATAAAGTATGTGTTGTGGCTAACCTGTGATGGTTCAATATATATCGCTGGTGTGATTGTCGATTGTTTCATGTTTATTTACTCTGTCGTTATCTCGAAAATATTCGTAATTAATTCTGTTTCTTGAGTCTCTGTTTTGTTGAAGTATAATAATGAGTAAAAGTAAAGTTATTATAAATCCTCTGAAGGCTTTTAAGAAAAGGAGAAATGTTGGAAAGCCAAAGGTATGTGTTATTACTGTAAACAATAAAGACGATAACCAAGTGAGTGAACCTAACCTCTCAAGTACATCTGCCCATAGCAGTCAAAGTGGGAAAGAAAATACTTCACAGAAGCAGCTTGGTTCAATGAGTGAAAACTATGAATGTTTTATGGGCGAATCGGATGTGAATGAAATATTTGATATGTCGGTTCTCAAAGGAATTTTTTCAAACTGTGTAAGATGTATTCATTGTAGTGAAGTTGGTCTGGAACTCTCCATAATAAAGCACGTAGGACTTGCTAGTGAAATACAACTGAAATGTGATAAGTGTTCATACATGACCACCTTTTGGAACAGTGTTGCAGTAACTGCAACTGAAGAAAATGGTAGCAAAATCTACGAACACAACAACGAGCGATGCTTGCTTTAGACAAGGAACGCCTTCGGGCTGCAGACAGGGCTGTAAAGAGTCTAGAAATACAAGCAAGAGTAAACAGGAGGAGGAACAAGAGGAAGCTGGAGGAGGAGTTTGCAGAGGATGAAGATAATCCATCCTATGGACCTGGAATGCACTAAAAAGTTAATCCAATCTTTGTCGCTCGATTCCCAAAACTTTTATTTTCTCATACTAATTACATGTTTTCTAAGGATCTTCCGAACATATTTGTTTCAAATTTTCAGTAAATGTTACACAGTACCTTCTGCATAATTTAACACAGCCTTTTTCCAAAAAACTGTATATTTTTGAATATATAAATAAAAAATTGCAAAAAAAATGTTGTGAATTTTCATTACAATTTAAAAAAAATCATCTTTAATAACTGAACTAAAATTTTGTAAAATCCCTGTGTTAAGTTGTAGCCCATATTCCAATAAATAATCTGTAAAAAGTACAACTTCCTACCTCAAATACTTTGTGAGGAAAGATGTAATTTATAAGCGTTATTTTAACATTGCAAGTATAGGGCGTTCCGGAGCCCCTTAAGGGACATAATCGAGAAGTCAGTTCGTGCACAAAATCTTGCCAAGAATTTCGAAGTTACGGACGGCTATAGAGGCGGTATGGCTCAATATTTGTCCAGGTGACTTCCAGCGACCTGTTGAGTCCATGTCACGTCAAGTGGCTGCATTACGCTGGGCAAAAGGGGCTCCGACGCGATATTAGGAGGCATCCCATAACTTTGGTTACCTTTGTGTAAACGCCTACAGTACAATGATGAAAACTACGTCACATTACTTGTGAATAACATGACATAGTCCTTGAGGGTCTTGCGTTTTCTTCCGGCAGTGTATATTAAGATCTAGCTGTAAGTTTCACACATCAAACTTCTAAAATGCCGCGAGACATGAATTTCACAGAATAATAGTGCACGCTGCGAAAAATCAATGAGTGACTGAGAGCGCAGCGGGTGCCGACAGTCGATCTGTGCTAGAAACAGAGGCACAGGAACAATACTTCATTGTCCGTTTGAGTCCACGCGCCGGGAACTCGTAATAACACAGTTCGTAGCACCTGAAAAAGACAACTTGGTTGATCGTCGAAATATTGAGTGGTTCTAAAAGGACTTTACAAGTTTACTTACATACGTAATTTTATTGAGAAAGCTTATACAGGTAGGAGAGGCGTCAGCTTGTAGCAGAATACTGTAAGTTTCATCCCGTACATTCATTTTCACTTTAACTGTAACGAAATATCGATTTGCCGCTAAAGATCATGTGGGTAAACAACGTCTCATCTTAATCAGATGTAACATTGCTGCACAACATGTGTGACGTCATTCTTAATCTGCGTCTGTGAGGGTATGTAACAATGTCAGTCTTATGGTTTCGGGTGCACCCTGCAGACAGTTAACCGTGGAACTCCACGCTCTAGAGACGCGCCATGCGTTGATATCTTGGGACTGCAAACAGAACTCCCTCTCATTCGCTCGGCGACAGAGTCAGAAACTCGTAGGCTACCTTCAGATTTGTTATGACAACCAGTTTGAAAGAAATTCTAGTGGTACAACAGGGCAGCTTAACCGAATGATTTTCAATTTTTCGTCGTTCCTGGTGGCGGAATCCGGTACAACAACAACAAACGAATGAAATTTGAAGTATTTTGCTACAAAATAATCTGTTATTGGACAGGTATCCACCGTCACACTTCTTCATATTGAATAAAAACCTCTGCAGCTGTTGGAAATCCTTTATTAAAGGCACGACCAGTTTCATAATTTAAATTACGCCATTAGGTGCAAATATTTTACTAAACCTAATGTTTGCTATCACTCTTACAAGAGATTTCTTGAGATTCAGATATGTTGCTACAAGATCGCACCTTAGCCGTATGTCTAAGTCGTCACAATAAAATAATATATGTCAGTAAGTTGTAAAGCCATTTTAGAATCACACTATATTGTGCAGAAAAATGAAATCAACAACTCGGATGATCTCACGAAAACACACAGTTAACAGTCACGCTGGGGAGACTTGACAGATCACATCACTTTACTGTATGTTTCGAAGCTGTAGCTGTGTTCAATTCGCCAGGCTCTTTTCTGATTTTGATCAGAAGCTGTCGCTGCGAGAGTACCGAATTTCTCCTTCTCGACTTTAAACTCGCCAAAAAAAAGTTTCAGTACAGTTCAGCACACGTTACACACACATAAACTTATTTCAGCGCATTTATCATTAGGTTTAATAACACATGGTATCACAGCATGCGCCTTGCTAGACAACCTGTCGACATCGTAGTCATTGAAAATGGATCACTAGCTCACATGGGCAACGATGGGGAAGTAATTGAATGTGACATTAGAAACGTCGTGGCTTTCGACTGAGAGATTTACGGAATCTATGGGAAACATAAAGAAGAATGAACACACAGAAATTGCAAACGCACTCCACCAAAGCACGATACCACTGTCTTAAATAGGTCATCTTTGGGAACTCCTAGCGAACGAGGTTAATTACAATTAAAATAACAATGCCTACCTTCCGCCTGAAGCGAAGCCCCAATACTGCCTCTGTCTAAGTCGTGGCCCTGATCTCTAGCTGCACTGACAAAGTGCGCAAAATTCTATATATTTCACGAACACATGAGCTCATAAATTTTTTATAAGACAATCCCTACGTTTCCATATGGAATAAACAAAGCACATCTTGCAGTTGTATACAATAGGTCGCACAAAAAGGGGTCGGATAAATCACCACCGACGAAGAATAAATGCCTGAGAGCAAGGCCATTAATACCGATGGACAGATGGGCATTACATGACTACCTTCTATTAGAACTAAATATTTCTGAAATATCGCGTATGCGTGTTTCTGTTCGTGTGTTATACTACCATAACACAAAGCGACAGGAGAAATATTGTTTTGGATTTTCGATTAGCTGTCTTAAACAACACTACCGAATGTTGAGATGCGTTCAGGGAGTAAATTTTCTGAATTTCAGTATAAAGTTTGAGTCCTGTTTTAGCGAAAAGCATGACGACGGTCACTTCATTTTCGTTAAGGATATATGTTTTTGGGACGCATTAGGACGCGCCGGTGATTATTCCGACGATTTAATTTTGTAAGGCCTGTATTTTAAATGATCTTCTGTGGTCGTGTCCTATTTTTCGTACATCTATATAATTCTAGAAGACACAACTATCTTCCAAATAAACGCCAATTGTCGGGCCCCTGCCTTTAAGTTACATCTGTTAGAGTCTCGCTGAACCTCGGTTACAATCGTCTGTTTGTGAAAACCCCAGGTAAATCTACAAGACGCTGAAAGGCTGTAATATATAACCGAGCCATCTCTCTTACAGTTAACTGACGTTTAGAAGTCTCCCTCTGTAAGCGAATATAGCTACTTCACATTCTTAAGCACAGCGTTTTTGTTCCACGAAGCTTCTGTTCGAATGAAACGTTAGTATAAATATCACACCAAAAAGCAAATTCGTGTGGCATGAATGGCTGGAAGACCCCGGAGGGAAAGTTCAGCCGCCTAATTGGAAAAGCTTGTCCTATCTTTCGCGCCTGCAGGTACCTTTCCATAACGAAATATGAGAGCTGTGTGTAAGTGTATCTGCTATTGTAGATGACTGTAATGTTGCGTGTGTAGTGTAGTGTCACGTTCACGTTGAAGATGATGAGATAAGGAAGAGGGTGATACCCGGTGCCGGCACACCAACGAGGTCGCCGAGCTTAACGTCAAATGGTTCAAATGACTCTGAGCACTATGGGACTTAACATCTGACGTCATCAGTCCACTAGAACTTAGAACTACTTAAACCTAAGGACATCACACACATCCATGCCCGAGGCAGGATTCGAACCTGCGACCGTGGCAGTCGCGCGGTTCCGGACTGAAGCGCCTAGAACCGCTCGGTCACCTGGGCCGGCTGACAAACGGATCACTAGCAACAGTTTCGCATGCCCCGACTTCATGAAACAATGGCGAGAGGTATGGAATTTAATCCAGGACATTGGCCCAAAGACTGATGATCAGAGATTTTACGCCACCACCTCTCGCGTCCCCTCTGCCGTAAAGGCAAAGGGATAATTCTCAACAGCACGCGGCGTGCCCGGCCGGTCACCCATCCAAGTACTGGCTACGCCCGACGGTGCTTCATTTCGGTGATCTGACGGGAAACGGTGTACGCACCTCGGTACGGCCGTTAACAATATCGCATCTAGCAATTGTTTTAACAGAAGTCTGGAATATCAAAATAAACAGCGCCAAAGTTACAACAATATTAATAATGATAGACATACAGCATAAGAACTTACATCGTTGTACGAAGTATAAGAGTCACAAATAACAGTAGAAGTGTCAAAAATAGCCATGAAAAAAAAAAACATATCAATAGTGCTGAATCAGATAAATATATCCGAATCATCTTTAAATTAGGTGTTTTTCTTAATGTTCGAGTAACTTTGGCGAGTGCAACGACGCAACACAACCTAAGAGACTAAAGCACATACGTGGTCAATATATTTCTTCCTCATGATTCATTTCAATGAGTCACAGGTCATAGGTACCATAACATCACGCGTACTCGAAGCATACTGTTTTAGATTTTTTTCCAGTCATTTCAAAAATTTGTAATTACTGTAACATAATTTAGTCTGGATCGTCTACTCTTGCAGAAATAAAAAGGGTTTACCAGGAGACAACCCTTCAGTGTAGATTTGAAAAACCCTGTTTTTCGCCAACAACCTTAAATTCTTGTGGTAGCCTATCGAAAATGTAAGCTGCTGAGTGTTGCACATTTTTTAAACGGTACCTAAGAATGTGCTCACAATGTTAAAATCTTTCCACTTCATCTCCTATTCTGCACTCAGCCAAAGCAATTTTCTGGTGCAGCATTATGTGAATCAAGCCTTAGTGATTTTGCCCTCAGTTTAATCGATTTTTTGTCCCTTAAGACAGACGAACTTTGCGATAGTGCTTCACAAGCGACAGCTTCACCTAGTTGGAATGTTGTCCCACTAAGTTCCACAACACGTCGACACATCGCCGTAGCTCAGTTTTCGCATGATGTTCATACAGAAAGTCTAACCCCAGTATCATAAAGTAATCTTCGCTTATATGAAGCTCTACCTCCATACATTGTTAAAACTAAGCTGCCCCAACCTGAAAACTTGGTACCACTAACCCCATTGGCCTCACCTCACTGTCTCCCACCCCTTGGAACCTCTACGTAGTGACTTTAATCGCTTCTCTCTCACAAGGTCCCTAATTGCCACTGAAACATACGCCTTTGTTTCCTGTCCCTCGCAAAACTCTAGCTCTGTATACGTACTGACTGCAACAAAATATAACAGGAACACTGCTCGGCAGAATTCTGGTTCCCTCTTGTGTTTAAACCTTCCCAAATGTTGTTCAGATGTATGTGAAATCTTATGGGACTTAACTGCTAAGGTCATCAGTCCCTAAGTTTACACACTACTTAACCCAAATTATCCTAAGGAAAAACACACACACCCATGCCCGAGGGAGGACTCGAACCTCCTCCGGGACCAGCCGCACAGTCCATGACAGCAGCGCCTTAGACCGCTCAGCTAATCCTGCGCTGCTTAAACCTTGCCCATTCCCCCTTTGTCTACCTTTATAATCCAGTTGCTGCTATCCACACTTTCTACCCCACTGAAGCTACCAACATGCCATTTGTCATTCTCCATTCATCCGCGTATATAGCATTTTACATTAGTGGAGAACAGCCCGCACTTACCATATACTTCCATTGCCATATCACTCTCTTGAAATTCTGTTGTCAACATAACACCAGAGTATAAGTCCTTGAGGGTATCTGGCCAAAGCCTTGTCTACATATTGAAAGGCAAGTCCTTCAGGAAGGCATCAAGTGCCCTGTGTTCTGCTTTCTTTAGTATAATATTATTCTCCTCGTCACTCTCCCCTAACTCATTAATTTTACTTATCCTGTTTGGAAAAATTTCCTCCATTTCACGAAAAACCCTCGCATCGTTTTGCGTCTTATACCGTTGCACTACAGGAGGCCTTGCCCCAGTTACTCAGATATCTGCACGTTACACGATTCTACACACCTAACAAAATTTTTGCCTCTTCTACAAACTTAAACTTCGTCACCTGTAATACCTGACTATCTGACCAACATCCCACTTCTGAAAGCAATTGAAGTGGATCCGGGCGTGACAGACAACTTCTGCACAGGACTGGGAAGTGGTGGAGGGATGTGGCTAGCATGCAGGCCAGTGGCAGATTAGTAAAACAATATTAACAAGTCACTGTCTCTAATACAACCCACGCACCTACATTCAGACACATCTCAGAGCACGTGGCATAGTAGACTATGGTGCATGACGGCTGGCATCCAGCTGGATGGCCGTAACGAATGCACCCTGAAATGGTGATGCCGATGGACAGCTAGTAGCACACGCCCAAGTTAGGCAAGATGGGCTGCATTCGAGTGGCATCAACAGTGCAAAAGATGACTGGAACACTTACAGGGAATGTCAGCCTTCGATGGGGTGTCCCGCCTTTACGAGCGACAGAGTAAGGCAACCACACCAGTGTAGAATGGTGAGCAGCTGTATCGCGCTGGTTATGACCCACTGCCCCCTGGACAGGAGTCAAGCTGCTGCTGGAGTGAGCTGGGATAAGGCTCTCCAGTGGAGAGGCAGCAAGTATAGATGTTGGACTTGGCGCTAAAAAATGGTACAGCAGCTTCTGGCTGCCCAATATCTCTTCAAGACCTGGCGTAGCTGTTTCAGTATGGTAGCGTTGCGGGCTGTGAATATCTCTGCTAAAAAAAGGGCCATCGATTATTTATACAGGATAGCGGATAATTTTTTTGCCGGTGTAATGTTTCCAGTAACGTTCCTGATAATATTGTCACGTAGAGGAAGGTGTAAGTAGATGAATGACGAACACTAACTTCACTTAACGAAGGTTTATTCAGAACTTGCACATACAAGAGCGCGGAGCGAACTGCCTCGGACCAGAACACATACAGTACACATACAGCTACAGAACATTCCAGTACAATGTTTCTTGCCGTTTGCGGATACTTCTAGAATGTACTCGAATCGAATATAGAAATTATAGTTGTACAGTCCAGGTGAGCTTTCAACGCACGACATTCGATGCAACAATTTAGTGCAATATCCACTACACCACGGTGCTACTCTGCTTCTTCTGTGACATTGCTCCCTCCTTAAGAGGACAGCGTCTCGGTGTTACGTCGTCCTTGTCCGGGAACGAGTCATCGGTCCTGCATACTCCGACTCCCGATGACTGATGTTCGCCCTGGCGGTGATCTTCTTAGAACTTCCCTTACCGCTACGTTCTTCGTTACCTTTCCGCTTGTTTGTCTGTCGCTGGAGCTTTGAATTTACCCTGGGTTGCAGGATCGTTATAGGGCCTCATTCGAAGGACGTGGACCGTATCTCTGATCTTTCGTCGTCTTGTGCCGGAGTCGAAATCTTCAGCTTCATAAGTAACATCAGACAACTGCCTTACACCCTTACAAGGTCCAAAGTAGCACCTGAGGAGCTTCTCAGAGAGACCAACTTTCTGATCAGGAGTGAAGATCCAGACGAGGTCACCAGGCTGATAGACAACAGGGCGATGGCTCGCGTCATGCCTTCGGCGATCGTTTTCTCGAGCCTGTAGCGTGCGGAGTCGAGCTAACTGCCGAACTTCCTCAGCTCTGGTTAACACCTGGCCGATGTAGTCGTCGTCCACGTCATCAGGTTGTAACGGAAACAAAGTGTCGTCGTAACCTCATGCCCATGCACCAGGAAAAATGGCGTCAATCCTGTGGTGTCTTGTTTGGCGGTGTTGTAGGCAAACGTCACGAAAGGTAGCACCTCATCCCATTTGTTCTGCTCAACATTGACGAACATTGATAGCATGTCGGCCAAGATCTTATTAAGGCGTTAAGTAAACCCGTTAGTTTGCGGATGGTAGGCAGTCGTCATGTGATGAGTAATGTTGCACCGACGGTTTATCTCTGTCACAAGATTCGATTGAAAAACTTTTCCTCGATCCGTAATTAACGACCTTGGGGCACCGTGTTTTAATACAATGTCTTCCACCATGAATTTGGCTACCTCGAATGCTTCGACTGTTTTCACGGCTTTTGTAATGGCATAGCGCGTCAGATAGTCAGTGCAAACAATAATCCATCTATTGCCACTAGCAGACGTTGGAAATCGTCCGAGGAGGTAAATCTCAACACTCTGGAAAGGTGTTTCGGCTGGTGGAATTGGTATGAGTCGGCCAGATGGTTTCTGAGGAACTGCCTTTCTCCTCTGGCACTCTCGACAATGCGACACATAGTGACGGACACTCCTAAATAAACCTGGCCAGAAAAATCTCTTGCGGATCCTATCGTATGTCTTAATAAATCCTAAATGTCTGGACTCAGGTGTGTCATGGAATTTCTGTAGAACATCTAAGCGCATGTGCTTAGGAATCACTGGTAGTCACCTCTTTCCAAACGGATGAAAGTTTTCTTGCAAAGTAATCCATTAACTACTTTAAATTGTCCTTTCACATCCTCTGACAGATTGAAGGCAAGCATAATTTGAGATATCTTGGCGTCTTTCTTCTCTTCAGCAGAGATATCCTGGAGTGCAGCGAGACAGTCACTATCTGCATCAAAGTCTTGATGGTCTTGCACAGGGTTTCTTGAGAGACAGTCGGCATCTTGGTGTTTTCTTCCACTTTTGTACACTATGGTCATGTCATACTCTTGAAGACGTAGTGCCCACCTGGTGTCTGGTCCTGTTGAGTCCTTAATACCTGTCAACCAACGAAGTGAATGATGGTCTGCAACAACTGTGAATGGCCTTCCATAGAGATACTGTCGAAATCTCTTTCTGTAGTTGAGTAGTTTCTCTCGGCTTTTGTAAGTGTCCTAGAAGCATAGGCTATATATAACCTTCTCTTTTCCGTCCGAAATCTGCACCAGAACAGCACCGATCCCATACCCACTGGCATCTGTGTGCAGTTCTGTAGGTGCTCTCTCATCATACAGACCAAGTACAGGGTCACTCGTCAGAGCTTTTCGCAGCACATCGAAAGAATCTTGTTGAGCACCACCTCAGATAAATTTAGCATCGGCTTTTAACAACTCTTTGAGTGGCCTGGCTTTGATACAAAAGTCCTTGATAAGACGATGGTAATAAGAACACAATCCGAGGAAGCTTCTCACATCTCTAATACTTTTGGGAATAGGAAATTCCGTTATAGCTCTCACCTTTTCCTGGGTCTGGCCGCACACCTTCGTTTGACACAAGGTGCCCAAGTATTTTAATTTCTTTTGCTCCAAAGAGACACTTTCCTGGATTAAGGATTGGATTGGATCGTTTGGGAAAAGAGACCAAACAGCGAGGTCATCGGTCTCATCGGATTAGGGAAGGATGGGGAAGGAAGTCGGCCGTGCCCTTTCAAAGGAACCATCTCAGCATTTGCCTGGAGCGATTTAGGGAAATCACGGAAAACCTAAATCAGGATGGCCGTACGCGGGATTGAACCGTCGTCCTCCCGAATGCGAGTCCAGTGTGCTACCACTGCGCCACCTCGCTCGGTCTTGGATTAAGTTTCAGTCCGCCTTGTTGGTGACACTTAGGAACTGTCCTCAGTCTTTTTATGTATTCATCAAATGTCTCTGAGAACACTATAATGTCATCTAAATGACAAAGGCACATCGTTCATTTCAGGTGCCTTAGAAGATTATCTATCATTCGTTCAAAAGCTGCTGGTGCATTACACAAACCAAACGGCGTTACCTTAAACTCATACAGGCCCTCAGGGGTGTTGAATGCAGTTTTCTCACGATCAGCCTCATCGATTTGCCATCATCCCGAGTACATGTCCATGGTTGAGAAAAACTTATCCCCCTTGAGACAATCTAATGTATCGTCAATTCGTGGAAGAGGGTAACGTCCTTTTTAGTTATCTTATTAAGCTTCCTGTAATCAACACAAAAGAGCACACTGCCATCCTTCTTCCTGACGAGAACCACTGGTGACGACCATGGGCTATGCGAAGGCTGAATGATGTCATTCTTCATCATTTTCTGTACTTCGTCGCGAATTATTCGACGTTCCGTTGCAGACACACGGTATGCTCTCTGGCTTATTGGTTGATGGTCTCCAGTGCTAATCCGGTGCTTCACCGTCGATTTGTCTAATTTTCTCTTCACCTGTGGATTGAAGCATTCAGAGAACTCTTGAAGAACGGAAAGTAGCTTCTTCTGTTGTTCCTTAGTGAGGTCTGGTGATAGTCGAGCTAGTAGATCTTGTGTCGTAGTGGTAGCGTTAATTTCGCCCACAGACTTGGCATGGGAGATTTCCATGACGCTCAGCTGTTCTACAATTAACGGCTCAGTGTTTGCTTCGCACATGCTTGGAAGGATCTGCGGTTCTCGGCGACAGTTAACTATCCACAATTCACCGAATCCGTTCTTAAACGAGACGACAGAGGCTGGGTTGACCAAGTTATTCTTCAGTGGTATGCTTCTCTTACATTCCACTACGAGATCCATGGGTTGATGTATGGCATGACATATGTCAGTTACCTTTCTAGCGCAGGAATGATCACTTCATCCAGCGCACATAGTCTCCACACACTCTGATGCGCATCTTCCTGTCCACAGTATTTCATCTCATATGGTATAATCTTCGAGCGACAACAATCTATAATTGCTTGAGGAGCTTTCAAAAAGTACCATCCTAGAATGACGTCATGACTACAATCTTGTAAGACGATGAATTCTAAGGGCTGTGTATGGCCACTAATACCCACACAAACGACACATCTTCCTGTAGGTTTTACATATTTCCCATTAGCCACATTCAGCAGAGATGTTTTGTTGTCGACGAATACGGTTTTCTGCAACTGGCGACGTTAATTCTCCGAAATGACTGAATATGATGCTCCAGAATCCACAAGGGCTGGTCGGCCATCCATGAGGATATCGACGTAGTTTCCTATCATTTTTGTAGTGATCGACGGCGGAGGATTTCTCTCTTCGGCGACCTCACCACCAAGGAAGGTCGCACCCTTCAGTTTTCCAAGTTGCGGCGGCTAGGTGATCGGCTGGAGCTTCTAAACGGCGATGGAGACCTTGATCGGCGTGTCGGGGAGCGTCCTCTCCAGCGGCTAGCTTGCGGCGATGGTGACCTACGTCGTCCTGCACCAACATCATCTTGTTCACCTTCGTCGTCCCGGAGTTAGCGCCGGCTAAGATCGGTGTGCTGTCTTCTAGCGCGGGCGTCATCAAATATCCGCCACCTTTCTCGACAATAGCGCACCACATGTCCTGGTCGTCCTCAGTGGAAACATACTAGTTGGTTATCAGTCTTCCTTGGTGTCCGAACAGGTTCCTCATGCGGCATTGTAGGAACGCAACTTCGCCTGGGTCTCGATTTTATTACCGTTTTAAAATGAAATGAAGGACGGGAGATTGGGTTCAATGTCTGTTCTACTTCCTCCCTTATGACCTCTTGAAACGTCTCGGTTTTTTTGCTCGCCGTGCAATCCAAATGCCTTCTGAACTTCCTCTCTCACTATCTGACGAAGAACGCTTGTGAAATCAGTTTCTTCCTCCATCACAGACATCGATACGACGTTTGGAAGCCGTTCAAACTTCTTGCGTATAATTCTTTTCTGATGCATTGTCTCGACATACTGACACCATTTTATGAAGTCGTCTGTTGTCGAAACTTCCTTCAGGAGTAGGGCTTGATACGTGTCCTCAGCAACACCCTTCATGAGATGTGCAGCCTTAGCTTCCACCTGCATTCGAGGATCCACTATTTTACACAGCTCCAAGTCGTCTTTAATGTAGGATGCTGTCGTTTCTCCTGGACGCTGTGCCCTGCACTTTACTTTATCTTCAGTCTTGCTCTTCTGTCGTTGTATGTCGCCGAAATGCTTGCGCAGTTCCACCTAGAATACTTGCCAGCTTGTGAACTTCTCTTTGTTCTCATACCATTGCTTGGCAGTGCCCTCCAAATAGAAAAATACGCTAGCCAAATACACTGTGTCATCCCATTTGTTAAATTTGGCTATAGCTCATATACCTTCAGCCACTTGTTTGGATCTTGGCCTTCGTCACCAGAGAACCCGGAAGGATGTCTCAGGTGGTGGTACACAATTGCTGTCATCGTAACGTCCTCTTCTTCTTCTGTTTCCGGTAGATTGCGATCTGTTGAATATGGCTCGAACTCAGCTTTCTCGCCACGTAAACGGCGGCTGTGTCGTGGCATGATGGGAGCCACTGCGTCTTCGATAATGTGCGCTATCACAAGTTCCAATACCCAGCGCCTCCACCAGAATAATGTCACGTGAGGAAGGTGTAAGTAGATGAATGACGAACACTAACGTCACTTAACGACGGTTGATTCAGCACTTGCACATACAAGAGCGTGGAGCGAACTGCCTCGGACCAGAACACATAGATTGTATATACAGCCGCAGAACATTCCAGTGCAATGTTTCTTGCCATTTGTGGATACTTCTAGAATGTACTCGAATAGAATATAGAAATTAAAGTTGTACAGTCCAGGTGAGTTTTGAACTCACGACCTTCGATGCAACAGTTTAGTATCATATCCACTACACCACGGTGCTACTCAGCTTCTTCTGTGACAATATTTATGTGGCCTGTTTGTGGAGAAAAGACATGGCCTGTTCTGTCTTACCGCTGCGCTGGCAGATTTCAGGTTCCTGGCCTGGTCTGCCTCGCAGTGCGTAATTTCTGTAACAGGCATGCTAACATCCCGCGCTCATTGGCCGCCCATGACTTATGCCAATGCTGCACTTCTATGCTTCCACAGTAGCTCCAAAAAAAATACTGGCTGCGGTACACCTGACAACCATTAAAACCACACACCTTTGGGAGGTGTACATACATTTTCGATGTAAGACCTACAAACGTCTCACTCTGCGACCCATTTGCCTCGTCTTGTTATTTGCTGGTGTTATTCCATAAGGATTATCGCCCGCGCATCCAGACATGTCGAATGCATCAAGGTGGCACCTTTTCACTTCATATGGACTGCAACACTTCACTCAGTTAATGAAGCTGCCTGTACCCACACGAAGTAGCTTTGTGTCCACAAAGTGAGTTTTTGCAAACTCATAATTAAACTAATACATGTGGAGTTCGCATAGGTCATATACGCACATACCGACATAATCAAGTTTGGTGAACCCTACCGAAACCATTATTATTTGTCGAAGATTGTGGCCCGTTTAAAAGTTGGCCTGGTGATATGACTTTTTGCACCATAAAGCCCAATACATTTCGTTGTTAAGTGAATTTTGCAATGTTTTCTAACACTCTTCATTGTTTTCCCGAAAACTGCGCAATTCGTAAGTTTTTAGAAATATTTCTCAAAAGCACAGGCCACAGAAGCATTTTTAGCGGTGTAAATGTGAATGTATTTCCGCTACCAGCATGACTGGCCGAATTTAATAGTGTGGCTGACTCTAGTTAGTTCCACCCCAAACTGTGACATTGCTGGCCATTTCTATAATGAATTATATATGGGAATAAATGGGCTGTGACTTCATATAAAAATTTGAGTTCTCAGCAACATCCAAATTGTGTAACAGTATCTTCTCAAAAAATGGTTCAAATGGCTCTGAGCACTATGGGACTTAACTTCTGAGGTCATCAGTCCCCTAGAACTTAGAACTACTTAAACCTAACTAACCTAAGGACATCACACACATCAATGCCCGAGGCAGGATTCGAACCTGCGACCGTGGCGGTCGCGCGGTTTCAGGCTGTAGTGCCTAGAACCGCTCGGCCACCCCGGCCGGCAGTATCTCCTCATGTCAGAGGCATAGTTACGTATGATTTCTCACTTGTAAAACCTGGTAGGCATCCTATTGTGTCAGATGTGCCCCCAGCCAGCATTGACCTACAACCAATAAAAGATGCAAAAAGCCAATGTTGTTGATAAAATACTCGAATGAATACCTCTAGAACACCGGGATTATTTTAAGATCATTGATGAGCGATTGTACGATAAAGGGCAACAATCAACACCGCAAGATTCAGAAAGTAAAGAGTGGTACAAGAATTGATTTAAAATTTGCTTTTAATATCCATTTGGAAACTAATGAATATAATTTTGCTCAGTTATGTTTATTTGAATGTGTCAGTGTATAAAGACATTAAGTATGTAGGTAATATATTGTGCATTTATTGAAAATAGGGGTCCCTGTTCCCTGCAGAAAAGGGAACTTGTTGGCAGTTTCTAAACTCGTTTCTGTGACCCTAAAAATTTCATAAATTCAAACATTTCTTCCAAATATGTACGTAATGACATATAGCACCCGAATGTACAAAAAATGTACTGCAAAATTATGCAATTTATAATGTTTTTGTTGTTTTCTCAAAATGATTGGTGACGGACTGGTCTCCATTTTGAACTCAGTGTTTCAATTCAGCTGGTGCTGCTGCGTCCCATATATACTCATCTGGGGGTCTAGCGGTTGTGGAAGCATGGATTTATACACATTTGCCTTGTCTCAACAGGGCTACATCCTATGCATCTAACCAATAGGATAACAGCCTGTCATTTTTCCAGCCAGTAAGAGAAGAGACCTAGAGAGGAAGGGAGGAGCATGCTGATGAGTATCTTGCAGCCTGCGCGCACAGGAATTTTGCAACACCTATGAATTTCCCGACATTGGGTGTGTATTATTCAACACCTCTGCCAGGACTTGTGTGATGGTGACATGGCGGAGATACAGAATCCGGCCATTGGCCCCGCTGTGTAGCCGTGCGGTCTCAGGCGCCTTGCCAGGGCTCGCGCGGCTATCCCCGTAGGAGGTTCGAGTCCTCTGTTGGGCATGGCTGTGTGTGTTGCCCTTAGCCAAAGTTAGTTTAAGTTAGATTAAGTAGTGTGTAAGCCTAGGGACCGATGACCTTAGCAGTTTGGTCCCATAGGAACTTACCAAAAAATTTCCAAATTTCCAGCGATTATCTGGAGGTTAGATACATTACAGAATCTGTTTCTTCAGGTGGCTGATATTGCTTCAAGGAAGCCACACGACGAATGATATAACGCAGGATGGTTGATAGGGAGCGTCTGGTACGTCTGTCAGGGCTTGTGTGACAACCCGTTAGTGTAGATGAACGGTACGTAAACATTTTGATCGTATACAGTGGCTCCCTCGAAAATATTGAGCAGTTGTTTGGAATTTTTAATAGTCTTCATGAAAAAAATCAGCTTCACTTGTGAATTAGAAAATAATGATCGTCTGCTACATTACTTGGACCTTAGTACTGCCATAGGCAACGACAGGCTTTCCTTCGGTATTTTTCGAGAAGCCATTAATACAGATCAGATTGTGCCCGCTAGTTCAGTACATACTCATTCCCATAAAAAAGCATTCTTCCATTCAGCCATTCATCATGCAGTTTCTGTACCTTTGTCACCAGACAAGCTTAATGATGAGATAAATGTAATAAAAACTATTGCAGTTAATAACGACCATGATCCCTCGTTAGTTGGAAACATCTTCAAATTTAAGACTGATGCTAAAGTGACTACTTTAAGCAACAGTGCTGTTTCTGACAGTAACGAATATAAAAAAGTTTTTTCGATTCAATTTTAGGCTCTATTTATTGTAGAATTCGTCATATTCTAGTTAAAAAATATGGATGAAAAGTTGTCATTTCTACTAACAATAACTTGCTAAAAAATCTTATTCACAATCTCAAGTCCACAGATTGCTATACACAGTTCAGGAGTTTGTAAAATCAATTGTGATACGTGTCCTGTTTATTATATTAGTACAAACTGGAAAATCTTTCAATGTCAGTATAAGGAATATTTATTGGGAAAAGCAGGCACTAATATACATAATTTCACTTTTGCTGATCATCTGTTAATTTCCAATCACAAATCGAAAAGTGTTGAAGAAATTTCCATCTTACACAGGGAAAAGAAAGGTCACAGGCCCGACTTATTCGAAGAGCTGGAGATTTTCAAGCATGTTTCTAAAAACTATGGCGTCATCCTCAGCGAATGGTTACAATTCCTTATCAAAATTTTTTTTTCAATTGTTTAAATCCGGTACTCGCGAAATTTTGATTCTTTTATTTTTTTACTGCGTTTTCCTGCCCCTAGTTCCGAAACATCTTTTTCTTCAAATCTCATATAGATGTCTACTACTAAAATTTTCTTCATGCATATGTTTTTTTGGACTGCACAGCTATTTGTGTAAATATTCTAAAATATTCCGTACTTCAAGTAATGGGCATTTCTGTAAAGCCTAATAGATATCTGTTAGTTGTACTTCATTTACTTGACTACTTTGTATTTTCAAAAATACATTAAGCTCTCACCCTTTGAATTTTGTTTTTTAAAAGTAAATGTTGTTTAGTTCGATTATTTCTGTCATAATGTCTCAAATGGGCATAAGTCACTGTCCGCGCCCGATTGGTGGCGCAACTTGTGTCTTAATTTCGTAGCAGCAGTGTAAGGCACTGGTCCGACCAGTCTGATGTTTTTCCTTACAAGGTATACGTGCCACAGGCTGAAACGTAATTTCATTCTGATGAAGACATCCATAGAGGCGTCGAAACCCAGGTCATTGTATTAAACAGTTATTTGCACCCGGTTGACTGTGTTATTTCTGTGTCGAAACTTACATACGGTTGCTGAAAGACAGCCATGTTCAAAACCTATTAGAAACACTTGAGATAAATAGACATTTAGCCCAAAATCCCCATCTGGTTCCAAATGATCAATTACAGCTGAGCACATCCCCACTTTTAAGCTTCACATGATGTTATCAGTCAGCCACATACCCACACACCGCCAAATGCCACATACTGTTACACAAAATTAAATCATAACAGACTTTCTCATTCCTGGCCCCATAAACGACAACAATATAACTTGTAAATCTTCAATACTGTATATTTGGAGCAAGTACTATTTTCAATATTGCCCATTGCATGAAAGTTTACTTGCACTGAAAAACATGTTTCTTTCTCAATATAAGTTGTTAGTTATGGCATCGTAACCATGTCTCCTATAATAATGTAAGATTATACATTATAATTATTGTGTATAATACTGTCAATTGCGCCGGCCGCTGTGACCGAGCGGTTTTAGGTGCTTCAGTGCGGAACCGCGCTGCTGCTACCGAAGGTTCGAATCCTGCCTCGGGCATGGATGTGTGTGATGTCCTTAGGTTAGTTAGGTTTAAGTAGTTCTAAGTCTAGGGGACTGATGACCTCAAATGTTAAGTCCCATAGTGCTCAGAACCATTTTGAACTGTCAATTGCCTAGAGTTTACTTTACAATGGGAAAATAAAATGAATGTTGCACAACATAAATAAAAAGTACTCTGTTTAACAGTATTTCGGAAAAAATCCATTGGACCTGTAATATTGCGTAGTTTAATTATTTATTATGCTTAACATTATTCGTTGTGTAAAGTGTAATTTTAACACACTAAACAAGTTTGATTTACAGCACTCTATGCAAGTGATTGTATCTTCGCCTACGGTGTTTGGTTAACTAAGAACCAGTGTACCTTGCAGACGCTAGTCAGTTGTTTCCTGAAGATGGCCTAATAAGCCGAAAATTAGTTCGAAATAAGCAAAAATCCGCAGAAAAAACAGTGTACTTGTTATGAAACCTTAAATATGGAATTTTCCTACCAAGAAGTAACGGAAGAATTCATAAACAGCATGGTCAAAACTGTAAGGTTTATTTTACTTCTAGGATCCATTTCATACGTTCGACGTTTCTCGATGCCTCCACGAGGATGCCAAAGGTTCTACAGTACGACGCGCCTCTTGGAAAATTTCTTATATTTAGTCTCTCTGTACCTTTCCGGTGTTCTTACTGCACTGTGTACCATCTCATAGAAAAGGTCAAGATGTAATGCAACAGCCGGAAGTTACCGTGTAAGCGAAAGAGTAATTTCAAATACAGCGGCGATTACCTTCAGAGGTTAGAAAAAGTCTAATTGTTGAATAGAATACAGAAGACTTGCGCTTTCCGATGACGGAGAAATTCCGTCCAGTTCTTCAAGGAACTCTACGATAGAGTCAAAGAGCTCTTTGAATTGGAAGACATGAGGATTTTCAAGCCAGCGTGTGTCACAAAGTCTTTGTAATTTTTTTCTCCTCTGAGTGTTTTTCAAGGCCAGCTCGCTTGACAGGTTCCAACCTTTACGCTGACTCACGTAAAAAATTGGTAACGCTACTTACAGCTGCCATCATATTGTAAGCTGCAGGCTAGGTTTAATTTATGTGCTGCACAATGCAGATAATTCCCTAGCGGCTAGAGGTGCCTTATTTGGGATTGTACACCACTAAACTTTCGAGACATGTTGGCCCTCCGTCATAACCTGGACCTTCCAGATTCCCAACTTGTAGGCTGAACTGATTTAATAGTTGAACGACTGGATCGCTCTGTGCAGCACCAGTCAAGTCAGTTGCAGACAGAAAGCAATCGAACTCTTCGTGTACTGTGCTCTTCTGTATATCCAGACTCCTGATACATACACTGAGTCGTTCCGTGCCACTGCCATCGTTTGTTTCGTCGCCAAGGACAGCGTAATATTTTGCTTTTTTTGACTTTGCCAAGTACCTCTTTCATTGTGACAGAATGCCAACAATCGATCACCTAATTCTGAGTTGTTTTGCTCAGATATGTAGAATTTCTCGGCGTCGTCTCTAAATGTTTTTGTAAAGATGAATCACCTGAATCGATGCATGATTTTAAAATTGCTCGAAATTTTCCTTGGTCGATTTCGTCACTCAGTGTACCATTATCTCTGTGGTCTCTTAACAGTATATTTTGTTGACCACATTGTATGATAGTCCTTACTATAGGAATCAAATGGTTCAAATGGCTCTGAGCACTATGGGACTTAACATATATGGTCATCAGTCCCCTAGAACTTAGAACTACTTAAACCTATGTAACCTAAGGACATCACACAACACCCAGTCATCACGAGGACTATAGGAATCAGTCGCTCTCTATTTTATTTAGTCATTTTCAGTTTCTGGCTACATTGACAGTCTTTTCAGGGTTTTCATATGAACTTTTTAAACGTGTAGTTTTTACCACCGTTATAAAAAGTCAAAAACTCGCGTAATCGTGTTTATATGAATTTCATTTAAGTACGTAGAAAATAATCGAAAAGGTGTAGTTGATGAACTTCGTGTCGACAATGGCAGGTCTCTGACATTGTTTACAGGTAATATTGGCTCGTTTTCGGTCGATTCGTCTTCTTCTTTCTTTCTTCTCAGAAAAAAATTTAAGGAAGATCAGGTGGTTTACGTTTCGATGTTGTTTTCCTCAAAATCTGACAAAAACAAACGAAAGGAAGTCGAAATAACAATTAGAAACACTTAATAGCTCATTCTACTGTATTTCATTCAACAAACCATACGTCAAAGGCCTATGTGTTAGCGCTGAGCGTGCACTCACAAGCCGCACACTCGTACCAAACGCGACCCAGTCGCGGGGTGTGGCTGTGGCTCCATCTCGAATGAGTGGCATGTAGATTAAAAACTCGTCACATACAGAGATTCTTATACAAATTTAAAATTAGAAAATGTATTATATCTACTTAAAATTGATTAACTAAGCATAAGTGATGTAAACTGTACTGCGGGTAGTATAGTGCTAAGAAAGTACGATAACATCAAGTTTAATTTGAGGTTTGTGAAGGGTGGACTCAAATGCTTTGGGGGGGGGCGGAGGGAGGAGGCCGCTTGAGCATCTTAGAAACACCCCCCCCCCCCCCCATTCGACTCTAGTACTGAGCTCAAAGTGCGGTGCAGTAATTAATTTAATTTGGTATTATTAATTGTGATTGTGTATCAGGGAATGATCTATATACAGTAAAGGAACAGATTATTGAACAAATATGCATTAATTTCTCTGAAGTACAAATTTATTTGATATTTGCCGTTTTTAGACTGTATATAAAGAGAACGTTCTTCACAATTTAGATTTTTTTTTTTTTTTTTGTTTTGTTTACTGGTACAGTATCGATCATATACTCATCGTCAGCTGTCTTGTATTTTATTTCTAAGCCTCATAAGAAATTTTTGTAGATGTTCCACTCATTTTATATGGCTTCTAGCACACACACCTATAGGTGATGCTGCTCATTGTGGTAAATTTAAAAAATATGAAAACAAGCAGCCTTGTCTTTATATACAATTAGAAAAATTTCGTTTATCAACTAAATTGCAGCTGCACCACCGTTTAGGATAGGGAAAGTTAGTTTTGTGCAATATTCTGAGCACAAGTTACAGCCAAGTGCGGGCCAGATTGCAGTGAGTTACACATACCAACAGTTGCGAAGTAGAATAGAGGTCAAAGGGCCGTCAAATTGCTGAAAGAGTATACGTAGCAGTTTCGCATGCCACAAATCACAGGCAGAAGGGGCCCACTGGCCAGCCTACCATGTTATGAGTATGTGATGTGAAGCAGTGCGTGTGGCAAAAGTGAGGTGCACAGCGGCATATAAATAGATGTGGGTTTCTAACGAGATTCATTTGAGTGTAGCAGCTCTCCTGGACAGCTGGACGTGTCACACCATGGCTACATGCAGCAGCAAATCGAGCGCCAGTGTTCCAGTCCACGGCAGGTCGCCAGTTTGACCCACTGAGGCCGACACGGGGTCCACAGCCATCCAGTGGCGGGCCACTCCGTGGCACACTACCGCACCCAGTCGTCACGGCTTCCGACACACACCGGAGGAATCTCGAGGCGAGGGCCGCAGATTCGCACTCTGGATCGTGGGCGCCCGTTGTCACCGCAATCTTAGCCACGCTGGCGAGGAGCACTCACCTGACCGCCTGCGGCTCACACTGAGCGGTGCTGAATCGGCCTGGACGCAGACTGCGGAGTTGACTGCCGGCATCCCGATGACGCCGCAACTCTGCTGGCGTACAAGGCTGACACACAGTGCCTGCACAGGTAGCTGAGGCAGCCATTCCGCGCCAAGCCGTTTCGCAGACAGTGAAGTGGTGTCCTCAGCATTGTGGGGCCCAGTGATGCAGACTGAGGGGAACACGGCACTGCAGTTTGAAACAATAAATCACTTGGAAAGCTCGGACGAGTCTTAATACGGTGCCTTCTACCTCTTCCTGCTACATGTGGTGTTGCTGTGGCAGAAGTTGCCACTAGATTTGGTGTCAAAATAGCGGACGTCGTCTGTCCAGTACGACATTCAAGCCCACTGCCCGCATTACATTCACAAGATGTGGTGAGTTTTGACCAGTTTTCTTTTGCGTATTGGACGTTTTCTTGCCTTTTTGTGTTTTTGAGTATGGCTCATGGCAGGTCATTTTAGATGTTTTGCGTAGGCATATTATCATTATTTTTTTTGTCAGAATAAGTGTTACTGTATTTAGGGCAGTAAGATTTACTATTTTTTTCGTGGCATTTAATTACTTTTGTATTGGTTTGAGTATGATATTACCGAGTACGGTGATACTGAGGTGTAGGGAGTCAGGTTGTTCTTGTGCTGAATTGTTTTGTTTTGGGACTAACTGGGAACGAAAACAACACAATGGCAGAGTCAAGGACGCGAGGTGTGTCGGAACCAGAAGCGGTACGGATTTTGTTGGAAAAAGCAGCATAACTGACAGCAGACAATACGCAGTTTTGAGAAATGAATTAACAGCTAGAAGTGAGCGAGAAATTGCATCTGATCTGTCGTTGTTGCCAAGGGTGCAGGATATTGATCCAGCTGCTGCGAGTTTGATTATTCCGTTTTCTGGCAAGGCATCTGAGGATGTGCGTTCGTTTGTGGAGGACTTGGAGTCTTCAGCGGTCATGAATGGTTGGTCTGATGACCAGTCGTTACACACAGCCAAGATTAGATTAACAGGTGAAGCGAAAACATATGTAAGGTGTTCTGTGGCCTTAAGGAAGGCAGGACGGTTTAAGCAGGTAAAGGAAGGGCTTTTACAAAGATACAAAAACAGGATAGCGCTTGGTACATTAGAGTACAATGTCAAAGAGACAGGGGGAAACGATGGAGAAATTTGAAGACAGGATAAGGGAAATTAATGAGTACACTTACGAGTTGGGTCAGAGCGATGAAGCGAATAGTGTCCTATTGCAGGAGGCCGAGCAAAGGGCACTTGATGTGTTTTTGAGAGGGTTACCGGCGCATATGTCACGGAAAGCGCGTGAAGGGACTCCGAAAGATTTGTATTTGGCCATTCAGCTGGCAATTCTATGTGAGGAAATAGAAGTGGCAACAGGGGTATGCGAGAGGCAAACAGTGTTTACAGTGTGTGTGGCATGTTTTAAGTGTGGTCGTATGGGACATGTGCAGAGGCAATGTACCCAGTCACTGCGGAATAAAGGAAGGGGTGGAAATCAGCAGCGGAGAGGATGGAAAAAGTGGAGATAGGAAAGGTGGACAAGCGTTAAATGGCAGAGGGGGCCTAAGACCCATGTAAGGGAGCTCCCGTTTCATTTCAATGCCACGAATACGTTTGCAGAAGTGGAATGTCCAGCAGAAGGATCCACAGGAACTAAAAAGCTTAAGATTTTGTTGGACACAGGGGCGCAAGTGTCAGTGGCTACAAGGAATATAATGGGACGAAGGAAGCTAGACCCATCACGTCATAGGTTGCATGGAGTGGGGGATAAGGAAGTCACGCCTTTGGAGTCGGTGACAGTTGACTTACGAATAGAGAAAGTCCGATTTGATGCATGTGTGGAGGTAGTACCATGGGTAAACGAGGGCTACGACATGATCCTAGGAGTAGATTTCTTGCATCAACATCATGCCAAAATGCACCTTGGACAGCGAACTGTGGAACCTGGAGGAATGTTATTTCAGCTAGGAGAAACTGTTGCCCATGCAGAGATGTCGCGAGGGGAATTCAAGGTAATGAACAAACCAACTGAACCGCGTACATTAACATTAGGGCTTAATTCGCATGAGTGTGTGTCTAATGGCACCGGGAAGTCGCTTTGGGTAAGTGTGGAATCAAATCTACCTGTGGGTAACGTATGTGTTATTGAACCATTGGAGGATAATAAAGTTCTGGGTCCATTGGGTTGTTTTGTTCAATAACGGTTCAAATGGCTCTGAGCACTATGGGACTTAACATCTATGGTCATCAGTCCCCTAGAACTTAGAACTACTTAAACCTAACTAAACTAAGGACAGCACACAACACCCAGCCATCACGAGGCAGAGAAAATCCCTGACCCCGCCGGGAATCGAACCCGGGAACCCGGGCGTGGGAAGCGAGAACGCTACCGTATGACCACGAGATGCGGGCGGTTGTTTTGTGAAACGTAGTGTTGTACGCGTACAGGAGGGGAACGACGGGCGAGTAGTTCCCGTGAGCGTGGATAATTTTAGCGCTGTAGACGCGAATTTGAGGAAAGGAGTTTTAGTAGCAAATTTGAATGTGCCAGATGACGAAGACTGGTGTCCGAGAGGTAGGCGTAGCGATCAACCATTAACTGCCGATAGAATTGCATTGCGTGACGAAATTAAGCATTTGAACGGAGGAGAAAGAGAGCATATGGAAGAATTATTGTGGAAATTTAAGGATTTGTTTTTTCCGCAAAGACCGTTACCTGTAACTCCATTACTACAAAATAGAATACCAACAGGGAATGAAGCACCTGTTTACCGTAAACCATACAGTATACCGAGGTATTTCCAGCCGATTGTGGAGGATTTCATTGATCAGCAGTTTTCGGACGGTATTATAGAGCATAGTAATAGTTTCTGGGGAGCGGACATTGTCATTGTGCCTAAAATATCTATGGATGGAACTAAGGAATACAGTTTCTGTTGTGACTACTGATACCTCAATAATAAGACAGTAACGGTTGCATACCCTGTTCCAAACATATCGGAGACTTTGGATCACTTAGGACAGTGCCAGTACTTTTCTACGATGGATTTGACAAGTGGTTATCATCAGTCAGAGGTGGCTCCAGAGGATCGTCCAAAAACTGCTTTCGCTACTCCTGGAGGCCATTACCAGTACATTAGAATGCCATTCGGCTTGAAAAAAGCTCCAGCAACGTTTCAGAGGTTGCTAAACAGTGTCTTGAAGGGTTTGAAACGACGGCAGTGTCTGGTCTGTTTGGATTACATTATAGTGTTTTCAAGCAGTGTGGAGCAACATAGACAGCGGTTAAAGGAAGTCTTTCTGAAGTTAAGAGCAGCTCGTTTGACGTTGAGCCTGGAAAAGTGTTATTTTGCATTAGAAGAAGTAAAATATTTGTGTCATATGATCATCAAGGACGGAGTGCGAACAGATCCGAGGTTGGCAAATGCAGAAGGGTTGCCCGGGTGTGATTCCAGTTGTGTCACAGGACGCATGGAGGAAGCGGTGCCACGGGTAAGACGGAAACAAGGTTGGCTGAAAGCAGGGTGAAAAATTTTAAAGACAGTTTTTGGAACCGCAGACGAAAGCGATATAAAAGAACTGAACAACACGGTGGAAGCGGTGAGGCAACTCGCAGAGGAGAGTAGAGCAACGGAAGCTTGGCATGCAACTCGGATAGGGACATTGGAAGAGGAAGTCCTGAATAACACATGGTTGCTCCGCGCATTGGCAGGGTAGGTAGTGGAATACGCTAAGGCGTCGGAAGACGTAATAAATCGTAACCTTGGAACCCTACAGGGGCATCTAGAAGTGCTAGATAGCAGGGTGGTGTTAACAAGACTTTTGCAAGGAGTAGCTGACAGTGTATGGGATGTGTAGGAAATAAAAACGAATCTGCAAGAAGTGCTGCATCACGCATTGCAAGGCCAGATAAGTACCGATTTGTTACCGCGGACCAATATTTACGCGGGCTGCGCAAGGCGCAGAAGGAACTACCATCAGGGTTATATTTCATAATGGAGCGCAGTGAGCAAAATCTGTCGTTTTTCTAATATGTCGCAACAGTAAGGGTAACAACCGACGGCGCTGAGTGTATATTTTGGTCCAGTTCTCGGTTATGGGGAAGAACGCGAGGTTTCAGTGTTACACGCTTCACCTATATCCAGTGAAGTGGGGGGCGTTCAGTAAGTTTGTGGAGGTGAAAACTAAAGAGGTATTGCTGATCTCGACAACTAGAAAACGGTACGCCGAGATGGCAAGGGAGGAATTACGAAGCTGCCATAGAGGGAAGGATGTCCAGCCAGGGTGGTAAGTACCAAGCCGCCCACATGCACGGTGCAGTTATTTTTAGCCGGGAGGAAAGGAATAGACTGCCCAAGCGGCATCGTGGAGCCAAAATTCTACATCTACATCCACACTCCGCAAGCCACCTGACGCTGTGTGGCGGAAGGTACTATGTACATCTATCGGTTCCCCCTTCTATTCCAGTCTCGTATTCTTCGTGGAAAGAAAGATTGTCGGTATGCCTCTGTGTGGGCTCTAATCTCTCTGATTTTATCCTCATGGTCTCTTCGCGAGATATACGTAGGAGGGAGCGATATACTGCTCGACTCCTCGGTGAAGGTATGTTCTCGAAACTTCAACAAAAGCCCGTACCGAGTACTGAGCGTCTCTCCTGCAAAGTCCTCCACTGGAGTTTGTCTATCACCTCCGTAACGCTTTCGCGATTACTAAATTATCCTGTAACGAAGCGCGCTGCTCTCCGTTGGATCTTCTCTATCTCTTCTATCAACCCTATCTGGTACGGATCCCACACTGCTGAGCAATATTCAAGCAGTGGGCGAACAAGTGTACTGTAACCTACTTCCTTTGTTTTCGGATTGCATTTCCTTAGGATTCTTCCAATGAATCTCAGTCTGGCATCTGCTTTACCGACGATCAACTTTATATGATCATTCCATTTTAAATCACCCCTAATGCCTACTCCCAAATAATTTGTGGAATTAACTGCTTCCAGTTGCTGACCTTCTATATTGTAGCTAAATGATAGAGGATCTTTATTTCTATGTATTTGCAGCACATTACACTTGTCTACATTGTGATTCAATTGTCATTCCCTGCACCATGCGTCAATTCGTTGCAGATCCTCCTGCATTTCAGTACAATTTTCCATTGTTACAACCTCTAGATATACTACAGCATCATCCGCAAGAAGCCTCAGTGAACTTCCGATGTTATCCACAAGGTCATTTATGTATATTGTGAATAGCAACGGTCCTTCGACACTCCCCTGCGGCACACTTGAAATCACTCTTTCTTCGGAAGACTTCTCTCCATTGAGAATGACATGCTGCGTTCTGTTGTCTAGGAACTCTTCAATGCAATCACACAATTGGTCTGATAGTCCATATGCTCTTACTTTGTTCATTAGACGACTTTGGGGAACTGTATCGAACGCCTTGCGGAAGTCAAGAAACACGGCATCTACTTGGGAACCCGTGTCTATGGCCCTCTGAGTCTCGTGGACGAGTAGCGCGAGCTGGGTTTCACACGATCGTCTTTTTCGAAACCCATGCTGATTCCTACAGAGTAGATTTCTAGTCTCCAGAAAAGTCATTGTAGTCGAACATAATACGTGTTCCAAAATTCTACAACTGATCGACGTTACAGATATAGGTCTATAGTTCTGCACATCTGTTCGACGTCCCTTCTTGAAAACGGGGATGACCTGTGCCCTTTTCCAATTCTTTGGAACGCTACGCTCTTCTAGAGACCTATGGTACACCGCTGCAAGAATGGGGGTGTGGTGTGCGTACTGTAAGACCTTCGGTACACACTCCATCAGATTATTTGACTTGTCGCTCTAATGAAGTAGGTGAGTGTCAGCAATATGTCTCGTGGTCTTATCGTGGCGTGTTTATCTTCTGCCGTTAGGTCAGAAGATAGAAATGCCACTTGCACGCTTAGAGAAGCAGATTGACGGTGACCAACTTTAAACAGAACTTGATTAGTTTTCACACACATTTATTAAAGTAATAAAAAGGATAGACATTATGTAACTTGATTCTGGATGCTGTTTACAACTGACAATCTGAAGTACCTTTGGTCTTGGTACGTTAATCTTATTCTCACATATCTCTGATACTTGACAAAATGTCTATTCATTTATCTTCATGGCTATGTACAGGAATATGGTAATCTTATTAGGCGCAGACTGAAACTTGACTATAGACTAGTACAGACTAATGCAGACTAATGCAGACTGGTACAGACTGGTGCAGACAAATGCAGACTGACTAATCAGAGGTCTGTAGTCTCATTATAATGCCTCGCGCGTTCAGGTGTCACTGCGCGAGTGTGATCCGCGAGGAGAAAAGGTTCTGCGTTAGCAGCAATCTCATTGGCTGCGTTACATATTAATACGCGGAACGGTGGAAGCAGAATTTGGTCCGTCTCTAAGACAGCGCCATCTCGTAGTGCGGAGACGTACGAGCGCTGCGCCTGCGCTGTTGTGCTTAGCGGGACGCACTCTATTGGGAAAGTTGTGTACGCGCTGACTACGCGGAACTATGTACACGACAGGGGGTAAGTTCCTTCGCGTACTCTGTGTAAAATCGAACTGGTATCCCATCAGGTCCAGCGGCCTTTCCTCTTTTGAGCGATTTTAATTGTTTCTCTATCCGTCTGTCGTCTATTTAGATATCTACCATTTTGTCATCTGTGCAACAATCTAGAGAAGGAACTACACTGCAGTCTTCCTCTGTGAAACAGCTTTAGAAAAAGACATTTAGTATTTCGGCCTGTAGTCTGTCATCCTCTGTTTCAGTACCATTTTGGTCACAGAGTGTCTGAACATTTTGTTTTGATCCACCTCCCGCTTTGACATAAGACCAAAATTTCTCAGGATTTTCTGCCAAATCAGTACATAGATCTTTACTTACGAATTCATTGAACGCCTCTCGCATAGCCCTCCTCATCCTACATTTCGCTTCGCGTAATTTTTGTTTGTCTGCAAGGCTTTGGCTATGTTTATGTTTGCTGTGAAGTTCCCTTTGCTTCTGCAGCAGTTTTCTAACTCGGTTGTTGTACCACGGTGGTTCTTTTCCATCTCTTACGATCTTGCTTGGCACATACTCATCTAATGCATGCTGTACGATGGTTTTGAACTTCCATTGGGTCGGGATGCAATGGATCTTCTCCACCTACGAGAATTTGGTAACAGTAGCAAGTTGTTTTGAGCGGGGAGTATTTGCAGAAGCGAAACGTATAGAGCTCGAGGGGAGCGGAATATTTAATCAATGGAACTAAGTGTAACGTAATAGGACCAACCTTCCACCTGCCAGTGTCAATTTCAGGAGTCACGTAATTGAGTGTTACGCAGCCACAGCTGTACTGGCCAGAATCCAATTTAGAGTTTTGCCAAGGCGGAATCTGACCTTGTTAAATCAAACTCTGGAACCAGGTCTGTTGAGATACGTAAACCAGTTCATTTTGGAGCAAGAGGGGCGCATATCAGCCCAACAGCTTGTGCAACATGTCACTGAGTATAGGGAAAGGCAATCTCAAATAACGATCATTTTGAGCACCTCTGTGCCACGTGTCATCGCAGCCTTAACATTGTTGTGTGTTGTTTTCTTTCTAATCAGGCGGAGAGCTAATTCCAAGAGGGAACAAAGGTTAGTCAAAGTCCCAGTGGATTGTATACTGAGGGCGTGAGACGTGTAGGTAAGGGGTTGATCGAGCAGTGGTCGCCCAGTAAGAAATTTATACGTTTTGGTTCATGTCGTGGTTTTAAGGGACACTAGACCACATTTAATTTTTCTGATAGTAAGGAAATATGCCATAGGCGCCGACCCAAACAAGTTAAGAGCTAGTTATAGGTTAACCCGGGGACTGAGTCTTTCCGAAGAGGCACCACAGTTTAGGTTAGCGAAAGTTAGTTTTATGCAATATTCTGAGCGCAAGTTACAGCCAGGTGCGGGCCAGATTGCATTGGATTACGCATACCAACAGTTGCGAAGTAGAATAGAGGTCACAGGGCCGTCAGACTGCTGAAAGAGTATACATTGCGGTTTCGCATGTCGCAAATCACATGCAGAACGGGCCCACTGGCCAACCTAGTGTGTTATGATTACATGACGCGAAGCAGCGCGCATGAAAAAACAGAGCCGCATAGCGGCGTATAAATAGGTGCGGGATTCTAACGAGATTCATTCAAGTGTGGCAGCTCTCCTGGATGGCGGGGCGTGTCACACCACCAGTTACACACAGCAGCAGATCGGGCGCCAACGTTCCAGTCCATGACAGGTCGCTGGTTCGACCCTCTGAGGCCAACGTGGGGTCCGCAGCCAGCCAGCGGCGGGCTACTCCACGGCTCGCTACCGTGGGCAGTTGTTATGGCTTCCAACACATGCTGGAGGCATCCCAAGTTGAGGGCCACAGATTCGGACTCCGGATCGCGGAGCGAGGTGGCGCAGTGGTTAGCACACTGGACTCGCATTCGGGAGGATGACGGTTCAATCCCGTCTGCGGCCATCCTGATTTAGGTTTTCCGTGATTTCCCTAAATCGCTTCAGGCAAATGCCGGGATGGTTCCTTTGAAAGGGCACGGCCGATTTCCTTCCCCATCCTTCCCTCACCAGAGCTTGCGCTCCGTCTCTAATGACCTCGTTGTCGACGGGACGTTAAACACTAATATCCTCCTCCTCCGGATCGCGGGCGCTTGTTGTCGCTGTTATCTTAGCCACGCCGGCGAGAATAGGGCTATGAGGCGCTGGTTGATCCTTGTGCGATGTTGCAGAAAAACTTTGCAGGAGTGTAGCAACTGCATATGATTACTGGCAGCGGTGGCCACGAGAATGTATGGTCGCAAGAAAATCGGGCTCCGGACAGCCACGTGACAGCACCAAGAGGGAAGACCATCGTATACGGCCTATGGGTCTGGCGCATCGTACTGCACCTGCAACAACAATTTGAGCAGCAGTTGCCACCACAATGGCACAACGAACTGTTACAAATCGATTAGTTCAACGACAGCTCAGAGCCAGACGCACTGACTCCTGACCACAGCCATTTGCGACTGCAGTGATGTCAAGCGAGACCTCATTGGAGGGCAGGGTGGAGTTCTATTGTGTTTTCTGATGAAAGCTGGTTCTGTCTCGCTGCCAGTGATTGCCGAGTGTTGATTAGAAGAAAGGCAGCTGAGGGTCTGCAACCAACCTATCTGTTGGCTAGACACACTAGACCTACATCTGGAGTTATGATCTGGCATGCGATTTCGTATGACAGCAAGAACACTCTCGTGATTATCCCATGCACGCTGACAGCAAATTTGTACATCAGTCTGGTGGTTCGATCCGTTGTGTTGCCATTCACGTACAGCATTCCAGGGGCTGTTTTCCAATAGGATAACGCTCTCTCACATACAGCTGTTGCAACCCAGCACATTCTATAGAACGTCCACATGTTGCTTTGGCCTACTCGATCACCAAGCATGTCTCCAATCGAGCAGATATGGACATCGTTGGACAGCTCCAGCCTCATCCACAACCAGCATTAGCCGTTCCATCAAGTTCAACAGGCATGGAATGCCATCCCACAAACTGACATCCGGCACCTGTAAAACACAATGCATGAATGTTTGCACGCTTGCATTCAGTACTCTGGCGGGTACACCGGTTATTAATGTATTAGCATTCCACATTTGTAGTGGCTTATCTCGTACTTACATTAGGCTGTGATCTTGCAATGTTAATCACTTAAATATGTTACCTAGTCAAATGTATTCCCGAAAATCATTGCAATACATTAATTATTTTTTGGTGTTGCAATTTTTTTCCGTCAATGTGCTTTCAGATTTCTACATCTCGATATCATCGAAACAAAATGTTAGAAATAATCTCTACGTTGGGTTATGTTATTATACTCTTGTGAGAGTGAGGCAACAGTTTATAATTAACCAAAACAAACCGAATCATCTAAAATGAGTTTTCCTTGTCTTCTCTGCCTCGTGATGACTGGGTGTTGTGTGATGTCCTTAGGTTAGTTACGTTTAAGTAGTTCTAAGTTCTAGGGGACTGATGACCATGGATGTTAAGTCCCATAGTGCTCAGAGCCATTTGAACCAGCCATTTTTTTCCTTGTCACATGCCGTCCTCAGACTATAAGAAGATGATTAAATGCGAATTAGAACCAAGTGGTTTTTAGTGTACGTTCAGAGGAAACCGGAAAGGGGCGTCAAGGCTGTCGTTATCAGTTTTTGAACGTAAAAAGTCCGTAGATCTTTGCTTGAACAGATGAGCGGAGTGACGTACCCTCGTCAAATTCGTCGAACCGACATCTGAAGGGTGTCCAGACAAGTCCAGTGTCTTAAACACTATCCTAACTGCATTACTGATTTTAATTTCTGGATATCTTTGCCCCAAATGTATCATGGGAAGGTGAATCATTTCTGGCTAAGAAGGGACAAATAGTGAGCATGTTCTGAAATTGTTTACAAAACACTTCGCCGAGAATTAGGATAGCTTGCGAAATCAACAGAAAAGTTAAACAAAATATCAAATGTGTATGGCCATATTCGAAGTACTCTGTACATGTGTAATGAATAAGTTATTAGCACCTAACTTAATATCACATATCGAGGTGTAGCAGCATTTGAGATAACTGAAATCCAGATGCCCACCAGACCACCCAGATTTAGGTTTTTCAGGGTTTCCCTTAACTGAATAAAGGTCATGCCGAGATGGTTAGTTTGGAAAGGACTTCTCCGATTTTGTTGTATGCTGTCTTGCGCTTCTGTAGTGTCGCGAAATAAGACTTTAAACTTCATGAAATGCAAAATTTGAAATAAAGAAAATGAATCTAATTAAATGCCAAAGGAAATGAATCGTGTGCTCATTGAAAACTATATAACTAACACTCAGTCACGAAGTACATCATGAACGTTGCCTGATACGAATCGCAATGTTAGACTCGGAAAATACACAAAAAATATATTACGTCTCTACTTGGAAGAAAATAACTGTTTCAAATTATCAATATTGTTCACAGAAAATTAATCTGCTTGTTAGCACGACACCTGACAATCCTGACTACACACAGCTTTCTCAAGAATGTGAATTAAGATCTGACCTGAAATAAAAGAAACTTATTTCTTGCTCAGCATGCTGTTTCTGTGTCTGGAGTACTGACCTTCTCGAAAGCAAATACAAATCAGCAGATGCAGCAGCTAAAGATACACTAGTGGCCATTAAAACTACTACACCACGAAGATGACGTGCTACAGACCCGAAATTTAATCGACAGGAAGAAGAGGCTGTGATATGCAAATTATTAGCTTTTCAGAGGATTCACGCAAGGTTGGCGCCGGTGGCGACACCTACAACGTGCTGACATGAGGAAAGTTTCCAACCGATTTCTCATGCATAAACAACAGTTGACCGGCGTTGCCTGGTGAAACTTTGTTGTGATGCCTTGTATAAGGAGGAGAAATGCGTACCATCACGTTTCCGACTTTCATAAAGGTCGGCTTGTAGCCTATCGCGATTGTGGTTTATCGCATCGCGACATTGCTGCTCGCGTTGGTCGATATCCAATGACTGTTTGCAGAATATTGAATCGGTGGGTTCAGGAGGGTAATACGGAACGCCGTGCTGGATCCCAACGGCCTCGTATCACTAGCAGTCGAGATGACAGGCATCTTATGCGCATGACTGTAACGGATCGTGTAGCTACGTCTCGATCCCTGACTCAACAGAGGGGGACGTTTGCAAGACAACAACCATCTGCACGAACAGTTCGACGACGTTTGCAGCAGCACGGACTATCAGCTCGGAGACCGTGGCTGCGGTTGCCCTCGACGCTGCATCACAGACAGGAGCGCCTGCGACGGTGTACTTGACGACGAACCTTGGTGCACGAATGGCAAAGCGTCATTTTTTCGGATGAATTGAGGTTCTGTTTACAGGATCATGAAGGTCGCATCCGTGTTTGCCGACATCGCGGTGAACGCACAATTGGAAGCGTGTATTCGTCATCGCCATACTGGCGTATCACCCGGCGTGATGGTATGAGGTGCCACTGGTTACATGTCTCGGTCACCTCTTGTTCGCATTGACGGCACTTTGAACGGCGGACGTTACATTTCAGATTTGTTACGACCCGTGGCTCTACCCTTCATACGATCCCTGCGAAACCCTACATCTCAGCAGGATAATGCACGACCGCATGTTGCAGGTGCTGTACGGGCCTTTCTGGATACAGAAAATGTTCGACTGCTGTCCTGGCCAGCACATTCTCCAGATCTCTCACCAATTGAAAACGTCTGGTCAATGGTGCCCGAGCAACTGGCCTTGATGAACTGTGGTATCGGTTTGAAGCTGCATGGGCAGCTGTACCTGTACACGCCATCCAAGCTCTGTTTGACTCAATGCCCAGGCGTATCAAGGCCGTTATTACGGCCAGAGTTGGTTATCTGGGTACTGATTTCTCAGGATCTATGCACGCAAATTGAGTGAAAATGTAAACACATGTCAGTTCTAGTACAATATATTTGTCCAATGAATACCCATTTATCATCTGCATTTCTTCTTGGTATAGCAATTTTAATGGCCAGAAGTGTAAATAATCTATTCTAAATTTGTTTGTCAGAAACAATCTGTGAGTTCATGTGGCGTAAGGTGCAACGCACCCACGACAAAATCTTCATAACTTTACAACGAATCATGGAGGCGGGTTTTACTCCAATGAAAATCGTTTTGAGAAATCAGACTGTGATTATTGAGAAAAAGGCAACACATCATAAGAAGACTCTAACAATTACAAAATTGTCTCATTACACAAAGATAGCTTTAAAATTCCTCCAAAATCTTCTCCGTCAATATAAAGAACAAGAAAGTATTATAAATGAGTTTTCATTTCCATAATAAAGTATTCAGATAGTTTCTCCCAGATTCACAAGTACCAGATCTCTTTCTCTGAAAAAAGTTACCTGTTCGCTCAAATAAGAACATCACAGCGCTGCACAGCTACCTGACTAGCAAGTCGACTACAAACATAACTACACACAGAGCCAAGGATTTTATTCATTACTCATACAGTGCACTCATTCATCTTTGTCCTAGTACAGTAAACATGAATTACTTATAGTAGCAGAAAACATATGAAAACCTTACAGCCGCGCGGAGTTAGCCGAGCGGTCTCAGGCGCTGCAGTCGTGGACTGTGCGGCTGGTCCCGGGGGAGGTTCGAGTCCTCCCTCGGGCATGGGTGTCTGTGTTTGTCCGTACGATAATTTAGGTTAAGTAGTGTGTAAGCTTAGGGACTTATGACCTTAGCAGTTAAGTCCCATAAGATTACCCACACATTTGAACAAAACCTTACACCGTAACTGTTTCAAACCATACCTTCCTGAAATGTTTGCAAAGATGCAGAGCTCGTCTCCTCTTGCCGAAGGGGGACTCTTGGCTGCACGCCTCTCCATGGGGAGCATACAACACTGTCACTGCAGGCGCCCAGTACAATCTTATGGAATTACGCCGACACTAACTTTGTTGATCTCGTGTTGAGACGTTAAAATCTAACCGTCCATCATTCCGTTATTCTTTTCCCCTGGAAAAAAACTTAATTTCTCGGAGTTTCGTAACATTCTTTTCCTCGTAGTGAGTAGTGTGGCTTGCCTAAGAGTTTTTGCCAATGATTTCCGTTTAAACTCGCTAATAAAATTATAAGTATTGAACAACTGTAAAATCAGAATGATTTATTTTGCATCTAACACAAAATTCTGTGAGTTAAAACTTAATAAATTGAAGAAAAGTAGGAAATTAGAGAAGCGGAACCCGAACAACTTAAAAGAACCAGAGGTTATTCGGACCTTCAAAGGGAGCAGCACTCAACGATTTACTGAAACGAGAGAAAGGAACACAATAAAAGATCAATGATCGGCTGTGAGAGATGAAATAGTGAAGGCAGCAGAGGATCCTATAGCCAAAAAGACCAGATCCAATAAAAATCCTTGGATAACAAATGAGATACTGAATTTAATTCACGAAATGAGAACATAAAAAATACAGGAAATGAATTTGGCGAAATGGAATACAGATGACTAGAAAATAAGATTGACAGGAACTGCAAAATGGCTAAGCAGGAATGGCTAGAGGACAAATGCAAGGCCGTACAAAAATGCGTAACTACGGGAAAGAGAGATGCCGTCTATAGGAAAAAGGAGTACTGAGAAGCATCTGTATGAATATCAAGAGCTGAGGTGGCAACCAGTACTAAAGAAGGGAGAGCTGAAAGGTGGAAGGAATACAAAGAAAAGCTATACAAGTGAAACGAACCTGAAAACATCTTATAGGAAGGATAGAGGAAATAAACGAAGATGAGATGGGAGAAATGGTACCGCGAGAAGAATGTGACAGAGTCCTGGAAGACAAAGGACCTGATGTAGACGACGTCTCCTCACAATTATTGAGCTCTCTGGGAGAGCCGGCCATGGTAAAACTACTCCATCTGGTCTGCAAGTTATGTGAGACAGTCAAAATACCCTCAGATTTCAAAAATAATGTTGTAATTCCAGTTTCAAAATATGCAGGTGCTAACAGATGCGAATAACATCAGTTTCGTAAGTCATCGTTGCAAAATACTGACACAGATTAGTTACAAAAAAGGAAAAATCTTTTATAGGGTGATCTCGAGGAAGATCCGTTTTTCCAGAGAAATGTAGGAACAGGCGACAAGGAGAAGCACGTGGCCAACCGCCAGAAGGCGTGAAGAAATTAATTTTCATCAGTGCTGAAGAATCTGTGTCAGGAGTCAAGAGAAGGAGACGGTTTGTCATAACAATTATCCAGTTGTGTACTGGAAATTGTTATAAGAGAGTGGAAAGTATAGAAAGAATAGCTGGGTAGATCGAAAGGAGCAAAAAAATCTTTGGCCTTTGCTTGAAGACGATGTCACAAAAACAGATGGAACCAGGGAGAATCCAAAAATGAAAAAAAAAAAAAATAGAGCTGAAGGAGGCAGCTGAAAAGGCAAGTCTACAAATACCTTTTGAGAAGACTGAATGTGACCAGTGAAAGTACCTCACGAACAATTTTGAAAAGCGAAATGGCAACATCAAGAGCAGACAGATTTAATCATAAACATAAACAGCGAAAAAGAAGCAATTAAAATCAGAGCCGGAAAAACGTAAAGAGTATACGTGAAAGTGAGAAATATGTAGAATAAAAAACGTTTTCTGGAGATAGTAAATTAAAGCATTATAATACAGTTGTAGAACCGTTAGTCCTCTATGTGTCGGAAGCACTACTTTTATATGGATGCAAAATGACAGCAGATCATTACGAAAAGAAAGAAAGAATAATCGTGCGAAAAATATTAGGTCCAATCCAAAACAAAGATGTCAGCTGGGTTTTTAGACCGAGGAAAAATACTCATTCGGCCCCAAAATAACAGATGAGTTCACGAAAAGACGTGTTGTGCTCTATGAAGAACTAGAGAGAATGGATGAAGACATTATCAAAAAAGATCTACACGTTCTCCCAAGACAGGAAAACAGAAACAGAAAATGGTTGGGGAGGCAGGACATAAAAGAACTTAAAAGAAACACAGATTGAACGTTTTGGAGAATGATGAAGGAAAAATGAAGTAAATAGTTATCTTGACATAGTCTTTAGTTGGCCTGAAATGAAATAATTTTAAAAAAACCTCTAGTTGACCAAGTCAATTAATATATCCACGAGGAGAGACTTGGATTGCAAAAGAAAAGAAAATTAGCTCTCTAAAACCAGTTGTATCAGGATATACCCGAGGACAGGCATGCATTGGAAAAAAATTGAAAGTTGTCCTTCATTGGGTCACCTGCCGTGTAAGGTGTTTTGACGTGTGGGGAAACCTGTGGATTTGAAGTGCAAATTGTTGGAATATCCAATCTCTTCACGACATTAGGTGACCTCTGACTGCCACTTGCTTCGCTACATAATGAAATTTGTCGCTATGAGACGTTCTGAGAACAATAAACAAGCTATGGTTGCTGTACAGTACTTGGCAGTCCTTTCACGGATGGGATCAAGAGGCTGGAGAAACGTAGGAAAAAGTACGTTGACCAAAAAGGGGAGTGCGACAGAAAGTAACTGCGTTCTTTATCTATAAAGGAAGTGATTCACTAGCTGCCTGATAAATGTTCTCTTTGCCCTCGTGTTTATTGGCAGCTTGTTGATGACATAACGCTCTCTGGAATGTCGCAGAAGCTGCTGGTCCGTTGCGATAGCGGTAATGGCTCCCCATCGCCCTTCAAAGGCGCTGCATAACTCGTTTCGTTTTCAAGCGCGTACTGTTATGTTCATTTCCTTGAGTCTGAAAAACTGCCACTGGAACTTCAGAAAAAGAACAATACCCATGAATACAAAACACAAACTTAAAACGATTACTCAAGCTACAGACCCTTGGCTGCAATACTACATGCTTAAAATTTTCTACTAAACATCCTTAAAGAAACATTGGAAAATATGATTTATCAATAAATAAGAACATTTTGGCTGTAGCAAAGGCAAAGGAAACGGAGAGGCTGCAGTAACACTGGATAAAAATTGGGGAAGATGGATTGAGATATCAAGAAAAAAATCTGAAACCTTCGTCGACCTAAAAAAAAAGCATTTGGCAATGTCAATTGTAAAATAAAGCTTAGAGAAAAGGACAGAATTAGATCAGAGCGGAGAAATAAATTATTGATTATTTGAAATATGTGCAAAGTCGGATTCCTTGAATAAGCTGTTAACGACAGTAAGAAAGAACTGGAACTAAAAATGTTTTTGAGGAATAGCATCCTCTCCCTTCTCACTTATTTAACATGCATATAGAAAACATATAGTAAAATTGAGAACGAAACGAAAGCACAAAATTAATGCTAACTGAACTCATTGCTTGACATTTGTTGGCGCCAGAGCTATCTATGCCGCTTCTTACAAGAAAAAGAATGATATGCCAATAGTTTTGAGAAATATCCTAAATATATTTAAGCTACAGATAAACAAAAAGGAATCTAAAACTACTGTGATTAATAAATTGGAAAAAAATGACAGAAGTTACATCAAAACAGGAAACAATTCTGTCAAATAAATAAGTTATGTTATTCAAGTAGCATACTAACAATGAAACGAGCACTATAAGGTACATCAAAAGAAAAATTTCAATGGTGACCAAGTCCTTATCAATAGAATCAATCCATAGACAGACTATCATCTTGATATTCAAACAAGGAAATAATTTACCACGATATTTTTTTAGAATCCATTAAACAGTGAGTGTGAAGTGCAGACCCTTGGCAAATCAGAAAGAAGGAAATGGGAAACAATGCAGATGTAAATAAGGAACGGAACTCCAAGTACATTCTGGGCGGAGAGAAAATACTATGTGCATATACTGCAGAAATTCACTTGAAACGGGTGTCGTTTAATTGCACATAAAAGGATGAGAACAAGATAAATGCAGACTTAATTCGGTATAACAGCTTCCTGAAGAAGTAAAAACACCTCAAATGACTAAATTTTAACAATAAATTGTCGAAGTATTCGTAGCAAAGTTCCTGGGTTTACTATCCTCCGGATAAGTTGTCACGCTCAAAATATTCTCGGAACCGAGAGCTGGCTGAAACCCGAAATCGAAAGCTCTGAAATACATAGCGAAGCACGGAATATACATCAGAAAGATAGATTATATGCCATAGGAGCTGGGGTGTTCATTGCAGTAGACAAAAATATTTTGTCAATCGAGGTCGAAATTGAGTCTAAGTTATTTGGAAGCGAGTAACAGGCCACCCAATTTCTCCGCGACAGTTTTAGTATCATTCAAAGAAAGTAGGTGGAAATACCCAGAACACTTACTGTTAGTTGGAGGCAACTTTATCCTACCGATACCGAGTATAGACGGACACGTCCATGGATTCATTGCAGATGGCATGGACAGACTGTCTTGTAAAATATTTTTCAAAATGTTCTCCGAAAACTGTCTTGAACAGCTAGTTCTCCAGACCACACGCAGTGAAAATATTTTAGACCTCTTCGCTACAAATAGGTTTGACCTTATCGACAGCGGCTGTGAAGAGACAAGTGATCACGATGTCATCACATCGACGATAGTCACTAAAGTTAATAAATCCATCAATAAGTCTAGGCAAGTAGTTTTACTAGAGAGAGCGGATAAACAGTTGTTAATATACGATTCAGACAATGAAGAGACATAACTTAATTCCATTGTGATAGGCGCAGAGGAATTAAGGACCAAGTTTAAGCTAATACAAACTGCGTTCTGGAGAAGTATGCATTGCGTAAGTGGATTAGAAACAGAAAACAAATTCTGGAAAATGCTGAGGAAGCAGAGTACAGCAGCTCGACGTGGCATGGTCTCAACAAGTCGATGGGAATCCCCTGCAGATATACTGAGCCGTGCTACGTTCATAACTGCGAAAGTGTTGGCAGTGCAGGACTTTGTGCAAGAACGATTATGTCCCATAAATGTACGATAGGATTCACGTCATGCGATCTGGGTGGCCAAATCATTCGCTCGCATTGTCCAAAATGTTCTTCTAACCAATTGCGAACAACTGTGGCACGGATACATAGCGCATTGTCATCCATAAAAATTCCATCGTTGCTTGTAAACAGAAAGTCCATGAACGACTGCAAATGGTCTCCAAGATGCTCAGGTGGAGGACCCAGTCCATTCCATGTAAGCAATACCATTATGGAGCCACCACCAGGTTGCACAGTGCCTTGTTGACTACATGGGTCCATGGCTTCGTGGGGCTGCGCTACACTCGACCTCTACCATCAGCTCTTACCAACTGAAATCGGGAGTCATCTGACCAGGCCACTGTTTTCTCATCGTCTACAGTCCACCCGATATGGTCACGAGCCCAAGAGACCTGCAAGCGATGATGTGCTTTTAGCAGAAGCACTCGCGTCGGTCGTCTGCTGCCATAGCCCAATAATGCCAAACTTCGTTGCACTGTCCTAACGGATACGCTCGTCGTACGTCTCACATTGACTTTTAAGGTTATTTCATGCCGAGCTGGTTGTCTGTTAGCACTGACAATTCTACGCAGACGCCGCTGCACTCGGTCGTTATGTGAAGGCCGTCAGCCACTGCGTTGTCTGTAGTGGGAGGTAATACTTCAAGTTTGGTTTTCTCAGCACATTCTTGACACTGTGGACCTCGAAATACTGAATTCTCAAACGATTTTCGAAATGGAATGTACCGTGCGTCTAGCTCCAACTACTATTCCGCGTTCACAGTCTGTTAATTCTCGTCGCCCTGCCACAATCACGTCCGAAAACTTTTCACACGAATCAGCTGATCACAAATAACAGCTTCACCAATGCACTGCCCTTTTATACGCGATTCTACAGCCATCCGTATATGTGCTTATCACTATCTCATAACATTCGTCACCGCAGTGTAATAGGCATCCCTGGAGTAGAGAAGGAACTGAAAACAAATAAGTCGCTAGGTCTGGATCGAATCCCAAATCGGTTTTACGTCATTGGCCCTTACTTAGCTTGCATTTATCCCGAATCTCCCGCTCAGCTCAAAATCCCAAGCGACTGGAAAAAAGTTCATGTGACTCTTGTATATAAGAAGGGTAAAAGAACAGACCCGCAAAATTACACACCAGTGTATTTAACATCGGTTTGCTGCAGAATTCTACAATATACTGCGAGTTCGAATATAATAAATTTGCTTGAGACGGAGAAACTGCTGTCCACAAATCGGCAGGGATTTAGAAAACGTCGCTCGTGTGAAACTCAGCTTGCTCCTTTCTCACACGATATCCTGCGAACCATGGAGGAACGAAGAGAGCAGATTCCACAGCCCTAGATTTCGGGAGAGCATTTAACATGGTGCTCCTCTGCATATTTATTAATGAGTGAAGCAATAATTTTATATGCTATGGTTCTATAATGCTTCGTCGTAGAACGTAAAAATTTGTCTAGGAATTACCCATTTCGCAGGTCTTTTTGCTCACTTAAATCTCTGTCTGACTAATCTTTTAGATGGATGTAAATTTCAGTTTCTTCCATTACATCCATGATTTTTCCTTCCTGTAACTTACATAATACTTGAAGTGATCCATTCATATTAGGTATTTTGTGGTTGGTTGGTTGGTTTAGGGATGAAAGGGACCAAACTGCAGAGGTCATCGGTCCCTTTTGTGGTTGGTGTCTTATCTGCGCAGCAAATGTGAATGGGCTTATTGTCGTGTGTTCTTTAAATCGTGTACTAACTTTTCTTCCTGTTTGTACAATATGCAATGTTGGGCATTCTTCACAGTTATTTTATAGATTCCTGATTCCGGAAACAGTTCTGATTTATGTGGTATGCGTCTCAATAATCGTTGTAGATCGTTAGTGATTTTGTAGCTGGTGTACAATTTTGTATTCTTGAAACAGCGAATAATTTTGTCGGAAAAATAACACCTAAATACGGCCATACATGGCTTACGATTATTGAGACACGTACCACGTAAATCAGAACCGTTTTCATAATCAGGAGTCTACAAAATTAACTGTATAGATTTACACCAATGGTGAACGATAATTAAAAGTTAATGAGATACGAAAGCATATGCAGGTTACGTAACAAATTTCTGTAATTATAATCTTCCTAGTGTTAAGTACGTTAAAACATGGGTCTTATATATAACAGCTTTGCAACAACTGCTCGAAAATAACGTACTTCTGAAATAGCGTAAATCAACTCCGATTTATCTTATGAGCACAACATGGAGTCATAATAACAACGACATACATGGCATAATTTAATACTAAAAAATCATCCATAAAGTAAGTTCCAATGCGCCTAATATATCTAGAGATACGACTTGCTCCTGCATCAAAATCTCAAGTGTCACTATTGTATCCAATGTATAATGCTTCCGTTTTAGATAATTGAAAATGTCCTAAGATCGAAATGGTTCAATCGTACTTGAAATAAAGAGAATGGCAGCTGAAAGCATCATAAAATCTTTCAAAAAATTCATCGGAGCTGCAGACCATATCAGTTATTTTGCTACTCAAATATCAAATCTCGTCTACTACTTTTAGTGTCACGTTTTCTTATTTAATTCCCTCAGCATTATCTGATTTAATTCGTTCCGTTCAACTGATTTTCCATGACCTTTTCTGTCTCTATCATCGGCAAACCTCAAAGGTTTTATTTCTTCTTCCTGAACTTTAATTCCTACGCCAAATTTTTCTTTTGTTTCTTTTATTGATTCCTCTATGTACAGATTGAATAACATTGGTGATAGGTTACAACCCTGTCTCATCCCTTCTCAACCATTGCTTCCCTTTCATGTTCATCGACTCTTATAACTGCCGTTTGGTTACCGTACAAGCTGGAAATAGCCTTTCCCTTCCTGTATTTTATCCCTATTACTTTCAGAATCTGAAAGAGAGTATTCCGATCAACTTTGTCAAAAGCTTTCTCTAAGTCTAGAAGTGCTATAAAGATAGGTTTACCTTTGCTTAATCTATTTTCTAAGATAAGTAGTAGGGGCAGTATTGCCTCGAGTGTTCCCGCATTTCTCCAGAATCAAAACTAATCTTCCCCGAGGTCGGCTTCTACCAGTTTTTCCATTCTTCAATAAAGAATTAATGTTAGTATTTTGAAACCATGACTTTAAAATTATATTTCGGTAATAATCACAACTTTCAGCACCTGCTGTCTTTAGAATTGAAATTATTATACTCTTCGTGAAGTTTCAGGATTCTGATGATAATTCGCCTGTGTCATACATCTTCCACACCAGATGGAAGAGTATTATCACGGCTGGCTTTCCCAAGGCTCTCAGTAGTTCTGACGGTACATCGTCTACTCCCGTTCCCTTCTTTTGACTTACGTCTTTCAATGATCTATCAAATTCTTCTCGCAGTATCATGTCTCCCATTTTTTTCATCTACACCTGCGTCCTCTTCGATTGCCTTCACGTGCATCTGTCCTGTATCGTCCTTCTACGAACTCCATCTTTCAGCTTTCCCTTCTTTGCTTAGGATTGGTTTTACCTCTTTAATTTTCCTGTAGGCGGAATCTGGCTTTCCCCTAATGAAATATGTTTCTAAAACCCTACGTTTGTCCTCTAGCCCTTCCTACTTAGCCATTTTGTTGCGCTTCCTGCCGGTCTCATTTTTTAGACGTTTGTATTCCCTTTCATCTTCTTCTACTGCATTTTTATATATTCGCCTTTCATCAGTTAAATTCAATATCTCCTGTGTTATCCAAAGATTTCTGTTAGGCCTTGTCTTTTTACCTATTTTATCCTCTGCTGCCTTCAGTATTTCATCGCTCAGAGCAGTAGAAGGAGAAAGTTCATACACATGCATTTGGTTAGTGCGCATTGCCTACATCAGGGGCAGGTATGCACTCAGGGGCAATCCTATTGTTCTCCTTTGATTGACAGGTACTTAACCTATTGTCCGCCTTTGATTGACCGGTACTTAACCTACTGTTCTGCTAAGAGGTTCCTTCCTCTTGATTGACAGGCACTTAACCTATTGTTCCCCCATCCACTACCACTCCCCCCACCACCACCTCACAGGTCTGTGTTATTGGAGTAGCCCCTCTCACTGTTATCAGTTTCATTGACTACTTGATTAAATTGATCAATTAATTAACATCTCCCCCTCTGGTAAACCTACTCCCCTCCCACCCTCCCTCCTGGAAATTGTCAGGGAAAAGACTCAGTTGATTGGTAATTTTGAGGGAATTCGATTGTAGTGTATGGAATATTGTTGAAACAATAGAATACTGTATAGAATACTGTTTTGTTATCTATGGCAGTTTATGGAATATAGTTGATTTAAGGATTTTTCCAGGAAATCAATCACCAACCCCACCACCACATCCCCGCCTTCCTCGCCAACTCACCTCTCCCCCTCCATCCTTTACCGGGAAACTGGCGGCTCTGCGGTGGACAGGAAGGATCTCACTAAAGGAAATTCAAGGATATATTGTTCTCTTACAAACAAACAAAAATCAGTTAACAAATGGTTCAAATGGCTCTGAGCACTATGGGACTTAACATCTGTGGTCATCAGTCCCCTAGAACTTAGAACTACTTAAACCTAACTAACCTAAGGACATCACACACATCCATGCCCGAGGCAGGATTCGAACCTGCGACCGTAGCAGTCGCGCGGTTCCGGACTGCGCGCCTAGAACCGCTAGACCACCGCGGCCGGCAAATCAGTTAACAGGGCTTGGATTTCACTTGCTCATCATTCTCTACTCTTTGGAAACATACAGGTCTTCTTAGAAGTAATTACCTCGATCCCATTTCTTTTTCTATTCCGATTGCACAAGGAATACCGTCATGAAACACACATCACACGTAATTACACACAGTAAAAACCTTTGGATCGCGACGCACACACCGTCCACTATATCCTGTTCACTGCACCGGACAGGACACTACCAAGAAGTCGGGATGCAGTGGCGGCCACCACAAAGTGACGACGCGGCTGGCAGCTGCCAACCCACGTTCAGGTGTTAGTTTGGGTCCCGCAAGGATGAAGCGGCGGCATCCCTTTGATACATGACACCTGAGAAATACCTGCCGAAATACGAGTTCACCTAGGCACCGTTGCTGGTGCGATGACGCAGTGCTGCGGGCCCAGCGCTATAGAAATCTGTTCCAATGCTTCCCAAAATAGCACAGGGTACATTGTTCCTACCGATCCTAACAGGACATGCGAGCTGCATCTAGCTGTGCACATGTGGTTACCCGCCCAGCGTGGCTGACGCATTGCTGCGAAATGTTAGCGTAGTGACTCACCATCGCAGGTGTATCTAAAAGTTTCGCAATATTAGACTGACGTCACATGGCTAGTAACTAAGAGCCAAGTCACCCTCTGGGCCGCGCATGCACATTCACCGTTGCTGGCGTGACAAAATGGTTCAAATGGCTCTGAGCACTATGGGACTTAACTACTGTGGTCATCAGTCCCCTAGAACTTAGAACTACTTAAACCTAACTAACCTAAGGACATCACACACATCCATGCCCGAGGCAGGATTCGAACCTGCGACCGTAGCGGTCACGCGGTTCCAGACTGTAGCGCCTATAACCGCACGGCCACTCCGGCCGGCGCTGGCGCGACACCTCTCTACCTATGGATACTGACGTCACAGGTGGCACTATAGAAATCTGTTCACGATCCTAACAGGACAGCCCGTCCATTACTCACCAGTCCCTTCCCGCAATTGGTAAGGTGTCACGGAAATAGTTAACTGTCATTTTTGTTGTAGCTTTCGTGATGTCTCAGCTTGTCTGAATGGAAAGTCTTGTCCTAACAGGATTTGTTAACGAAAATAGCCCACAATAACACCGACTGCTTTCTCCCTCGCGACCCTAACGGCACACCCCGTTCATTACTTATCAGTCCATTCTAGGAATTGGTAAAATGCTGCAGAAATAGTTAACCATCGATTTTGTAGGAGCTTTCGTGATGTCTCAGCTTGCCTGCTTGGAAATTCTTGTCCTAAGAGGACCTGTTTACGAAAATAGCCTGAATAACACCGAATGCTTTCTTCCTGTATGATCCTAACGGGACAGCCCGTCTCTTATTGAATGTACCAGTCAAACTGCTGCTGTTGCCAGTGTGGAACACTATCCGCCTTTTGTTCTACAGACGAGACTTTCAGTGGCAAAAACTATTTTGTACAGATCGAAATATTGCACTGAGAATTAAACCACGCTAAAAGTGGTCTACATCTCGTCAAATACACCCTACGTACTCACCCTGCCACATTACAGCACTGATGGAGGAGACTGCTGCCGTAAACACGGTCCACGACCGTAGCTGCAGAAGCCAGAGACAGGCCAACTGACCGTGGACCGTGGACTACCGCCCACCCCACGAGGACCTAAGCGTTCGGAGTTCGAATGCTATCAATACTCCCAGGGCAAACACTCATTGTATTGAATCTTCTCAAATTTTCCGCAGTCTACACACGGGACACACACCCCTCCTGCCCAGGGGGAGCAGCGAGCAAATTCGTCACGAGCAGGAAGCTTTCTCGGACTCTCTGAACTGGTGTACAAAGGTTAGGCAAGCCCCATCTCTGAACAAAGGTGTTACTGTTTCCAGCCCCGACCTGCTTGCTTGCTACTACAGTTTGTAAAAAAAATGGCTCTGTGCACTATGGGACTTGACATCTGAGGTCATCAGTCCCCTAGACTTAGAACTACTTAAACCTGACTAAGCTAAGGACATCACACACATCCATGCCCGAGGCAGAGCACTACACTTTGTATGGCCATATCCAGACTTACCAGAATACTGGGAAACAGACACATATTTATCAGTGTAACCACAATTAAATACTATATTAGTATTGCTGCCGTAGTCTGACACCGAGCAATGTACTGGATATGTCACCTCTTTACTACCGTGGTACTGGAACGAATCTCAGTGTCTATAGTGCACATAAGTTTCCATGTAAAAAAAAAAAATTCATTTCCCTTACGGCTAGCGATGCGCTGAATCTATACCTCCCTCTCGATAGGACACGCAGTAGTGACCATCAGACATTCGTACATATACCACGAAGACTGTTGTACAAAGGCTGGGTCAGTTCCCTTTGGCACAAAGGCGTCACTGTTTCTGGCCCCGACCTATTTGCTTGCTTGCTTGCTTGCTTTCTATACACATCTCCAGACTCTGGGACTACAAGAACACATGTGTTTTCACATGGTTTGCCAGAATATTGTATCATTTACGCGATACTTCTCGATATCAAGCACATAGCAGTATGCTACTGATCGCTCGCGCGACATAATTCCGAAGATATAGACTGGAAATTATTTCTCTACAAACCCGAAACTTTAGTGAGGTGGAGCGTGCTGTAAACCATTGAGTAACTAGAAACTTATCCCGTCTACGAAGACCTTTATGTGGAATATAGAGGAAACTGATATTTCCACTCGCGAATACCTATGTCGGTGATATAATAGACTCCAAATCACCCTTATAATTTACAAAGTCAACTAAGATGTTTCTCAAGTCTAGAGAACCAGCAGACGTGTCCCCCACCCGTATTTCACCTGGTAGATGCAATCAGCACACATCACTATGGATCTTCTCTCAACCAAATAAAGACGGAAAATGTGAACAAGCAGTCAATCGGACAATTTACATGGGAAGGAATAATGGTTTAGCGCAAACACATATCCATATTAAATCTTCTCAAATTTCCACGTAATCATGAGAGCTGTCCAACATATACACTCCTGGAAATGGAAAAAAGAACACATTGACACCGGTGTGACAGACCCAACATACTTGCTCCGGACACTGCGAGAGGGCTGTACAAGCAATGATCACACGCACGGCACAGCGGACACACCACGAACCGCGGTGTTGGCCGTCGAATGGCGCTAGCTGCGCAGCATTTGTGCTCCGCCGCCGTCAGTGTCAGCCAGTTTGCCGTGGCATACGGAGCTCCATCGCCGTCTTTAACACTGGTAGCATGCCGCGACAGCGTGGACGTGAACCGTATGTGCAGTTGACGGACTTTGAGCGAGGGCGTATAGTAGGCATGCGGGAGGCCGGGTGGACGTACCGCCGAATTGCTCAACACGTGGGGCGTGAGGTCTCCACAGTACATCGATGTTGTCGCCAGTGGTCGGCGGAAGGTGCACGTGCCCGTCGACCTGGGACCGGACCGCAGCGACGCACGGATGCACGCCAAGACCGTAGGATCCTACGCAGTGCCGTAGGGGACCGCACCGCCACTTCCCAGCAAATTAGGGACACTGTTGCTCCTGGGGTATCGGCGAGGACCATTCGCAACCGTCTCCATGAAGCTGGGCTACGGTCCCGCACACCGTTAGGCCGTCTTCCGCTCACGCCCCAACATCGTGCAGCCCGCCTCCAATGGTGTCGCGACAGGCGTGAATGGAGGGACGAATGGAGACGTGTCGTCTTCAGCGATGAGAGTCGCTTCTGCCTTGGTGCCAATGATGGTCGTATGCGTGTTTGGCGCCGTGCAGGTGAACGCCACAATCAGGACTGCATACGACCGAGGCACACAGGGCCAACACCCGGCATCATGGTGTGGGGAGCGATCTCCTACACTGGCCGTACACCACTGGTGATCGTCGAGGGGACACTGAATAGTGCACGGTACATCCAAACCGTCATCGAACCCATCGTTCTACCATTCCTAGACCGGCAAGGGAACTTGCTGTTCCAACAGGACAATGCACGTCCGCATGTATCCCGTGCCACCCAACGTGCTCTAGAAGGTGTAAGTCAACTACCCTGGCCAGCAAGATCTCCGGATCTGTCCCCCATTGAGCATGTTTGAGACTGGATGAAGCGTCGTCTCACGCGGTCTGCACGTCCAGCACGAACGCTGGTCCAACTGAGGCGCCAGGTGGAAATGGCATGGCAAGCCGTTCCACAGGACTACATCCAGCATCTCTACGATCGTCTCCATGGGAGAATAGCAGCCTGCATTGCTCCGAAAGGTGGATATACACTGTACTAGTGCCGACATTGTGCATGCTCTGTTGCCTGTGTCTATGTGCCTGTGGTTCTGTCAGTGTGATCATGTGATGTATCTGACCCCAGGAATGTGTCAATAAAGTTTCCCCTTCCTGGGACAATGAATTCACGGTGTTCTTATTTCAATTTCCAGGAGTGTACTAAGTGTTAGTCAGCTATTCGGCCGTCTACAGGACGACATGATTAAGTCAACTACATTCCTGCATCCCAACAGGCCTCTCCATTCGGACGGCACCTACCGTGAGCAGGAAACGTGAAACATTCACGCCACAGGCCACCGCCGCCGCCACGCCAAGCACACATAGACAGAATCGTCCTACGAAATCGGCCACATACATATTTGATCGTTATACTTACAATTAAATGCTACGATTGCGGTCACAGCTGAACGACATTCAACAATGAGAAAAGTACTGGAAATACACCCTGCTGACGGCTGTGGCTCTGGAAATAGAAGTATCTGTACCATTCTTATGAGTTGACATACTCTTCCCTTTGCTATCTCCACGTCAAATCCGTACCTTCCTTTCGACTGGACATAGTCATTTCCTTTGCACATGTTGGAACACAATCACATACTTTATAAGCCTGATGCTCAAGGCGAACCTACCACACATCCCCTACTACTAAGTATAATGCTTCGCCAATAACTGATTGCTGGCAATACGCAATAATACTGACCGAAAATCAGCGATGGGTGGACATGTCTCATAAGTTTTTCTTCCGAGTGGTACTACTGTGTCTTAGAAAGAGAGGCGTAATCGTCTTACAAACCGCCAGATGTTAAAAAAACACGATCACAACAACCACTGTATGTTACTGTTGTGGTGTCACCGCCAGACACCACACTTGCTAGGTGGTAGCTTTAAATCGGCCGCGGTCCATTAGTACAAGTCGGACCCGCGTGTCGCCACTGTGTGATCGCAGACCGAGCGCCACCACAAGGCAGGTCTCGAGAGACTGACTAGCACTCGCCCAGTTGTACGGACGACGTAGCTAGCGATGCACACTGTCGAAGCCTCGCTCATTTGCAGAGCAGATAGTTAGAATAGCCTTCAGCTAAGTCAATGGCTACGACCTAGCAAGGCGCCGTTAGTAACATTGCATGTATCTATGGAGTCTCACTTATATCGTCAATAGCCACAATCTCTAGATGTACCAAAAGGATGGATTAAAGTTAAGTATTCCAGAAGCTATGTACTTTTCTTTATAGCATTCATTACGTATCCTGTTTCAGACCTCACGCCATCCGCGTGAGCGTAGCGCGTGCCTTTCGGCTCCCTCTCATTGTGTCTAGGCTGTCTTGTCTAGACACAACAACTGCCACAAGAGGTCTTGGTTCTACAGGGGCACACAAGTATCCATGTTAAAAGCTATACTGGCTTCAAAAATCTTGGTATGCCACTATCTCCAAATGAAGTGGTTTTTCCAGAGAAATACCGCGACACTGAATACAAATGGTGATCGCCAGACCAACAGTGCGGTTACACATCGTCGACGGTGCAACTTCGTAATAAAATGACAGAATTTAGAAAGTGATTTGGCTAAGGAGCATGGTATGAAACAGGTATTTGCAACTCCCTCACGCCGCCGCTAGATATTTCTCCAGTATTTGTAACACACTCTGTCTCAATGCCACGTCAGAGGTTCGGTGCTATATCGACTGGGTTATAGGCTATAGTTGGTTGAGAAGCATCACAAACAGTAGATGGTGTACAGATTGGCGTCGTAAGAAATGTACACTAGCTTTCCGGATATCTAGTGCTATGATTTGCGGTAGAAATGATGTCTATGATTTGGAATCAAGTCTTTCCATGCTACCACATACCTGTGTTGTATCCGATGGAGAAGTCCTTTAACGATTACAGTCACTAGTGAATCATATTTCTGTCACTATCATATCTCGAAACGAGTCACCTTTTTCGTACCTATCTGCTGCAGTAAAATTTTAGATAGGCCCTATGCCTCTAACAACTGCTGCCATTTCTGCAGCTTTGCGCACGTAATCGTTCCAATTTAAGTTGGAACTGATGAGAAGTCGGAGAGAGCTATATCCACCACCTTCTGTAACCCATGTAGAAACAGAGGTACCGAAATTAGTGTGAGAGGACTGTGTTTTGACTATTCGGTGAAAATGGGAACAAGTTGTCATAGCTCCACCAACAGTGTACGATGTGTAAGGTCAGCGCGAAACGAAGCCTGCTCCTGCAACATGATATGGTTTAAAATACAGTACAGGGACTGCGAGAAGGACGAAGATTTTGCTACTGCATTGTGGTGCATCCCCCATGTTCATCCAGATGCTGCAGTCCGAAGCAGATCCGTGTCCCTCAGGTCCCATTCACGTCTATCGCCCCAGCATGCTGTCATCGTTATTCTGTGAGAGGATAATGAAATGGAGAAAAAATTACGAACTATAAAAAATACACCAGCTTTATTTGATAGAGAACTCCACAAGATTTTTACGGCATCTCTCTCCTCCCATATGTTGAAAACAAATACCGTCTGTGTGCCAGGAGAGAGCAAATGTGACGATCGTATTAAATATACAGGTATTGATCCATTGCACAGACCAGTGTAAAGTTGCATCGCCTGTACTGTAGGAGGATGACTGTATCCCACAAACTATACTATAAGTCGCAAGAGACACTCCCTGTGACCCTGTGTCCTTGTTTGAAACATCATCAGTCTGTCATTAATTCATACCTCGCTACATCTCCATCTCAATCGATCACCCCGTCCACTATCTGTTATCCTTTAACGCAGAAGCATGTAATTTTAGAGGCAGATGGTTCTCTGTTTTCCCTAAAAGCGTCAAATACAGTAGTTAACACGCGTGTATCACTGTTGCCTCAATAGACATACAGTAGAATGCTGCCTCAACAGAAAAAAGTAACTGTTACCCTGGTTCACTTCGCTTCCATGTCGATGTTTTCTCGCATTCCTCTTGCTGTCGCATACCTGTTCCCATGTACAAGAATTGTTCTGCGCCAGCCAGAAGACACGCAATTAATTCCTCAATTTCTTCGTATTTCAGCGCATTTTCCCTCAATTTATATGTATTTTCCATAATTTTTCGCTATTGTATCGATTTTTTATGTCACTTCTATCCATGTGATCATGACATAACCTCTCGTTCCGTTTTCTAGAACTGCCTCTCATCGGGTTGCATGGTATAGCACTGTACTCGACAGCGTCCAGTCGCCTCCAGCCACATATTCCACATTTGCAGTGCATTTGCGTTGTTTTCTGTATGTCATTGTATGTGCATGTGTCGCAGATGACTCCCAGGACCTGCAGTAGACCCAAGTTAATGTTCGAGTTTGGATCCACCACACGTTATATCCAGAGTGATGTTGGAATGCACATCCACAATATGCCATTTCTGGGATGGGGTTTGAAGGTGGATCCGCCACGCACAGTGTACGGAGTGATGTTGGGATGCAGATCCACGCTATACCACACCCGAGTTACCGATCGAGTGTGGATCTGTCACGCACTTTGTATCCAGACCGATGTTCGGAGGTAGATCCACCACATGTTACATCTGGGATAGGGCTCGAAGGGGGACCAACTACGCGTTACATATGAAGACGTGTTCTATGTTCGAAGTTAGGTCCACCAGCGTGAGGACTGGGTCCTGGGAGTCGTCCGCGACACATGCACATACATAGACATACAGAAAACAGAACGAACGCACTGCAAATGTGGAATATGTGTCTGGAGGCGACTGGATGCAATCAATGGTACAATGGCTCTGAGCACTATGGGACTTAACATCTATGGTCATTAGTCCCCTACAACTTAGAACTACTTAAACCTAACTAACCTAAGGACAACACACAACACCCAGTCATCACGAGGCAGAGAAAATCCCTGACCCCGCCGGGAATCGAACCCAGGAACCCGGGCGTGGGAAGCGAGAACGCTACCGCACGACCACGAGCTGCGGACTGGATGCAATCGAGTACAATGCTGTACTACGCCTCTCCATCAGAAAAATAGTGAATTTGGGCTGGTTGTTGGCAGCCGCACTACATTTACAAACAGTTTTAGAACACGGAACGAGAGGTTATGTCATGATCGCATGGGTAGAAGTGACATAAAATATCGATAGAACTGCGAAAAACGATGGCAAAATATGTATAAATTGAGGGAAAATGGGGCCGGCCGGTGAGGCCGTGCGGTTCTAAGCGCGTCAGTTTGGAACCGCGTGACCGCTACGGTCGCAGGTTCGAATCCTGCCTCGGGCATGGATGTGTGTGATGTCCTTAGGTTAGTTAGGTTTAAGTAGTTCTAAGTTCTAGGGGACTGATGACCTCAGTAGTTAAGTCCCATAGTGCTCAGAGCCATTTGAACCATTTTTTGAGGGAAAATGGATTGAAATACGGGGAAATTGAGGAAGTAATTGCGTTTCTTCTGGCTGGTGCAGAACAATTCTTGTACATGGGAACAAGTATGTGACAGCAAGAAGAATCCGAGAAGGAAGCAAAGGGAACCAGGGAAACAATTGCTTTATTTCCATCGAGGCAGCGTTCTACTCTATGTCTACTGAGGTGACAGTGATACACGCGAGTTGACTACTGTATTTGACGCTTTTAGGGAAAACAAGAACCATCTGCCTCTAAACTTACGTACATCTGGATTAAAGGATAACAAATAGTGGACGGGGTGATCGATTGAGATGGAGCTGTAACAAGGTACGATTTAGTGGCAGACTGATGATGCATTGTAGAGAGGGAGGGAGATGTTGGTACAGGTCATTTGACCATTTTTTGCGCTATTCTGTTAGGTTGCATGAGTCACATGACATAGCCTGTGTTCGACTCGTATACAATCACGTGTTCTGTATTTGACTTAGAGCACTGTCTACTTGCGATCGTTAACAGCAAACCTCTCGGTCATCAGAGGACTTCCATCTCATGGGTGATGAAACGTGACCATCCTGTTTCGACACATTCTTCTAAACGAACGAAGATTTATGTGATCTAGTCCATTCCCTTGCCACATCTTGGGCATAAAATCGAGACTTCAGTTTCATAACTAAGATGATTCTAAGTTAGCGATAGGTGTTTGTGAGACACTGTATTTCCCATATACAGGGTGTTACAAAAAGGTACGGCCAAACTTTCAGGAAACATTCCTCACACACAAAGAAAGAAAAGATGTTACGTGTACATGTGTCCGGAAACGCTTACTTTCCATGTTAGAGCTCATTTTATTACTGCTCTTCAAATCACATTGATCATGGAATGGAAACAAGTAGCAACAGAACGTACCAGCGTGACTTCAAACACTTACAGGAAATGTTCAAAATGTCCTCCGTTAGCGAGGATACGTGCATCCACCCTCCGTCGCATGGAATCCCTCATGCGCTGATGCAGCCCTGGAGAATGGCGTATTGTACCACAGCCGTCCACAATACGAGCACGAAGAGTCTCTACATTTGGTACCGGGGTTGCGTAGACAAGAGCTTTCTAATGCCAGCATAAATGAAAGTCAACAGGGTTGAGGTCAGGAGAGTGTGGAGGCCATGGAATTGGTCCACCTCTACCAATCCATCGGTCACCGAATCTGATGTTGAGAAGCGTACGAACACTTCGACTGAAATGTGCAGGAGCTCCATCGTGCATGAACCACATGTTGTGTCGTACTTGTAAAGGCACATGTTCTAGCAGCACAGGTAGAGTATCCCGTATGAAATCATGATAACGTGCTCCGTTGAGCGTAGGTGGAAGAACATGGGGCCCAATCAAGACATCACCAACAATGCCTGCCCAAACGTTCACAGAAAATCTGTGTTGATGACGTGATTGCACAATTGCGTGCGGATTCTTGTCAACCCACACGTGTTGATTGTGAAAATTTACAATTTGATCACGTTGGAATGAAGCCTCATCGGTAAAGAGAACATTTGCACTGAAATGAGGATTGACACATTGTTGGATGAACCATTCGCAGAAGTGTACCTGTGGAGGCCAATCAGCTGCTGATAGAAGAACGTGACGCAAAATAAGCGCCTACGCCGATCTTGCGTTGTAGTATAATTCGTTTAGGACGTCAGATTTTTTATAATCGGACACTTGAATATGTCTTCCTGTTCGAGGCCCTGGTTTAGGGCGGCGTTTTGTAACTTCTTTCTTGTCCGTTGTCTTGTTCCGACCCCACGTTGAGGGCGACATTTTGTATAACGGCTCTTCTTCTTGATGATTTGGTTTGATTTGTACTTGGCCTCGGCTAAAACTCGGCAACAGTCGGTAGAGTGTTGAGATCGCTATCAAGTTACGAAGACGACGTTACACAAAATAACAGTGCTGAACCGAAATGTCGACGTGCGTGAGATATCTGCATTACCAAGAATCGTAATTAATCGTTCGTAATCGATGTTTAAGTGATTAACGATGAAATATTAATGATAAAACCAATAAAGTCACATCCACAACAAATTCCCTACAAGCTGGTCGTAATTTCAAGTATCTAAGAAATCGTAACAGTGGGCTTGTTACTTGAGTCAAAGACTCTACACAAGCGCCGAGCTCTACAGTCAAATATTATTGCTGCTGTTAATTATTACTCGGTAGTTTCATGTCAATAATTTGATAGAATTTTAAATCACAAATGCATGACTTGGCACGAGAGGGTGCTCTATTGCACAATATCAGTAACTTCCTAACCGAGCCTTGAGAAGGAAACTTTCCCAGGTGTTGGGGGGATTTACATTATATGCTTCGGACCTATCACTGAAGTTCCATAAACCACTGTCTATTATGAATGAAAATTGTCTATCAGTGTTCGTTGCCTAAATCACTGTCTAAGTAATGTTTAGTTCAATTATCTAGTTAAAAGTTAACTTTATTCCACTAGGTAAAAGGCCTGCATTCGAATTCTAATGCCGTGATATTTGAAGTCAGAAGATCGTATACTGCGTCATAATAGATCGCAATTATTCAATCTCAAAAACAATCTAAGCGCACTTACATGTATGAGAATTCAAATATATGACCTGCTTCGGCTAACTCTCGTAACGTAGTGACAATGCATTGAATTATACTTAGTCATTACTCACGATTGTTGGTTCTACTTCGAGAATGTTAATTTACGATAATTTTGCGATTTATTATGATTTTGGTTTTAATTTTACTGAAATTTAATCTTCCTTTGTAGATTGCTAAATTGTCAAGTCTTAGATTCCTGATTTAATTACTTGTTATTGTCCTAATAATAGTGATAAATGGAACTTCGTTCGCTTATTCACTTTTCTGGGAATTTGGGACTTGGGGAAAATCTTTGGGGTATTGGGAGCTAATTTTTTATTTTTATTTCTCGTAAGAGGAAGTGGCATTATAACGGTAACCACAGGCATCTGATCCTAAACAAAAAGGTTTTGAAACGTCAGAATAATTCCAAATCTGGCTGTTCTCTAGTGCTTCCTTAAGTTTTTCAAAAGCGGTTTCACATTCCGGGGTGCACGTATCGGGAACATTTGTCTTCAACTGTTCCCTTAAAACAAATATCATTAAATAATTGCCCTGCCACAAATTTACGATAAAATCCAAACAAACTGTTCATTCCATTTAGTTCCTTACATCTGGTCAGTGCTGCATAGTCCCTAATAGAATTTATTTTACTTGGATCGGGCATAAGTCCTTCCCCACTTACTATATGTCTCAGGAATTTAATCTCTTTTTTTTTAATTCTGTCCTATCTAACTTCAATTTCATCCCCCTCCCCCCGTTTTAATAGCATTTAACACATTGTCTAACAATAAACAGTGCTCTTCCCAAATGGGAATCGAAATCAATACATCGTCCATGTAAACAGTAATTCACCTCAATAACTGATCACCTAAAACCTAAGACATTGCCCTGACAAATGCACAAATGCTGCTATTCAACCCAAAATGCACAACCTTATACTGGTAACATCGTCCCTCAAACAGGAACGCCGTATACTTTCTGGATTACTCAGCCAGAGGTAGATTCCAGTATCCAGATGTAACATCCATAGAAGTAAAAAATTTAACCCGTTTAAACTTCTGTAATAGTTATTCAATGTTTTCTGGCCACTCAGTCTCTGGTAAAACAATATTATTCAACGCCCTAGCGTCTAAAACCAGCCTAATTGAGCCATCCTTCTTAGGCACTACAACGAATGGGTTATTGTATACACTAACAGCCTTTTCAGTTATCCCCCAATCGAGCATTTTCTGTATTAATTCTCGAATGGCTTTCTTATGCACTTCTGGAACGACACGCAGCTTTTTGAAAAAAATGTGAATCTCCTTTCATGGTTAAATAGCATTCATAATTGCGAACTAATCCAGGCTGATCTGAAAATACTTCACAATGTTTATTCAAAATTTGTCTTAAATTGCCCTTGCACATTTCAATTAATTCTGTAAGTTCCTCTAATTTCTCCTCAATTCTTATTCTGACACTCACTAGCTCAGAAGGATCCACATCTTTTCTTTCACCATATTCATTATAGCCTTCGATCAATGTAGCAGCCCTACAATATCGTATATGAATGTCACTTTATTCTTATTTTACACTCTGTCTTTTTCCAATGAATGGAATAACTACAGGTTTTCCACTTATTCCTATAATTACATCATTGGACCCAAAATTTAGCCATCCGTCATATTTATGCAAGAAGTTTGCACCCACCAACATTTCCCCACTGAGTCCATTTATAACTAGAAACAGTTTTGAGATAGAGATCATGATATACACTTTTTACCTGTATGTTATCCTGATGAGTATGAAGATATAGTCTTTAAATTCATAAATCAATTAACTGGTAATAATGTGGTTTATTTATAGAATATCGATGGAAGAGAAGGTTAGATTGTTAATTAATACAAAAAAACAAATGTAAGTTACTTACTATGGAATTCAAATTCACTTTGATGTTTGGGTTAGATACTCTTCTAATATTCTTTGACTTATCCCATATCTCAAACTTTGCATTAATTTTGTATCCTTTAGATTTAAAGTTCTTCTACAGCTTTCCTGACTATGTTCTAATCATCTGGATATTCTTCATTAAAACCACAAATAATTGCAATTTATTCATCTTTAATTAAATCAAGCATAATTATCTTATTGTTTGCTTTAGTTGTGAGCTCTTGAGTGATGAGAACAGACTGAATACATTTTACTGGTGTTAGAACATTTATATATAACTTACTTTTAATATCTTCACAATTTAGGTTGTGTCTGCTGAATAATGAATAATTTTGTTCCTCAGCAAAACTGTCTATTTAATATTTTGTATCATCAAATTTTATATTATATATTTGTTTGCCTTCATCAGTCTTGAAGCATGTGAAATCAGATTCAAACTTTTATTGAATTACTTTATAATGGGTACATTCTCTGAAACGTACATAACAATTTTTTATTTGCTTGTTCACCAGTATTATATGCCAATAATCTTGATTTTGTTAATTTAATTGTTGTTCCTCCAAATTTAATATTAAAAGATTGCGACAGGTAAACTATAAAATACCTAAAATGGAACTGAATGATACTATGTATATCACTATTATGGATGATTTACAAAATTATCACTTCTTTAAAGTTGGAGGAACAACAATTAAATTAACGAAATCAATGTTATTGGCATATAATACTGGCGAACAAGCAAATAAAAAATTGTTATGATTTTCTTCTTCTAGTTCTTAGCAAGTTGGTGTTTTTGTTCTTCTTTTATTTTTAATTTGTTTTCAAGTTGAAGAGCTTTATTTTGATCTATAGACCTAGTCTACGTCAGATAATCCAATAATATATTATTAAGCATTCTGTAATACTCTTTAATTTCACTAGCAAAGTTTGCTCTTCAACTCATTACAAGTTTCTTAATGTTTTAACAGGTATTAAAATCCATTTTTTCTTACTAAAATTATTACTTGTTATCATTCTATATATATTCATATTATAAAACTGATGGATTATCATATTTTATTTCATTATATTCAAAAATATATTTATTTATAAGAGTCAATAAAAAGTTATTTTATTCCCCAATGATTTCCAGTTTCCATCTCTTAAAAAACTTCCTAAATTTATTTGAAAAGTGGTCTTCTGAATTAACTGAAAGATATTCATCATAGATTCAGACATATGTCTAAAGCTGCCAATTAAAGATAATACTTGTTTTTAGATTTTTTTATAAACCTGCTTAATTAGGCTAAAACAAGTGACTTTCATATTTTATCTCAGGAAGTATTTAAAGTTTCTAACTGTTGTAAATTTTCCAGGGAGAGTAACGTCATTCACTGGAATTCCATAATGAATGAAACACAAAATTTCATTAGTAATTGATATAATTATTCTTAATAACATCCATATTTTTCAGTGCATGTATTCAGATGCTCTGTTCCAAAACAAAAAAGAATAAACTATCATTATAATAGTGAAAATTAGTTTTTGGTAATTTATTCAATGGAATTAAAACTAAATTAGCAAAATAGTTTATTAAACTTGAAATGGACATGAATTTATTCAATTTCGTTCTTTATACACTCATATTCTAAAGCAAGTGGGTCTTTATAAATTTTTTCAGGAATTATTTAAAGAGTATACTAAATTCCTTTAAATTTTATTATTAATTTCAGCCACTATCTTCACATTGGCAGAAACACCATAATGAATGAATGTTACATATAAATTAATTCTGCAATAAACTAATAGGGTTTTCACTTTTTGAGAAGTGTATATTATTACAAAATATTTTTTTAAGAGAAGCCTTATAAATTCTTTTATGTCTAGAATAACCTGTATTATTAAAAGAATTGACAAATTTAATAGCACAGAATCTTCATAAATGAAATAAAAAATATCTTTTGCAATTAAAATAAAGGTCTCTAACAAAAGTTAAAAATGGCCCTTTGTCCCAAATTCAACTAAATTAACTCTACAACAAGACGTATTTAGATTCAGTTCGAATTGAATATAGAAAATTAAAAAAATAATCCTAATTTATTCGACAAAAAAGAAACAAATTAAATTAATCGATTCATTTTTATTATTACTTGATTTCATATAGATTATCATGTTTTATTTCTTTATATTCAAGATTATTATAATTAGTCTACTTACATGGTGCATCTTCCCAGACTCTCAAAAATCCATAGTGAATTCAGGAACTATGTGAATAATTTTTATTTATTCAATAGAGCAGAAACGAACATGAAAGTAAATAACTCATTAAATGGACATTAAATTAATCAATTAATTAATCATTTTATTATTTTACTCGATTTTCAGAGGACTATAATAACATAAATTTTATTAAACAGCTTGAAATGAATAAGAATTATTTAATTTAGAATAAAGATAAGTTAATTGACTCAGTACAGAAATAAATAAGTCAACACATAAATGGGCATTAAATTAAATTTATCCTCTGAAATTAATAAACATACAAACAGAGATTAATTAACTAACTTATTTGTTCTTTTATTTGGTGTCCAAGTGGGTAATTTTTGCACATCAAGAATAATAAAGATTTTATTGATAAAGTTCCACACCAATATTTAATTACTTAGCTGTGAATTAAATTAAACAAACATTTAATAAATAACAATGGTATTGAAAGATCTAGAGGAAAAATATATGATTTGCTATTTTTTATTTTTCTGTTATAAGAATTTCTAATAAAGAGCGACTCTAAATATTCTAGCCATAAATGAATTAAAATCTAACACAGAACAATTGGAAATAAAAAGTTATTCTAAACTGAAAAAGCAAGACCTTAATGATCTTAATAATAATAATAATAGCAATATTACCAACGCAGCGATTTAACTAAAAGCCAGAGAACAAGAACTTATTCACATGATTCATCTCATGCATAAAAAATTACATTATTGTGAATTATATGGAATATATTTAACAAATGAAATATATCCAGATAGAATTGTTGATTATATTAAAAAGGAGCTTCCATTTACTACAGTTAATGTAATAAATCATCTGAAAACTTTATGAGATATATTCAATATAAAATAGTTGGGAAATACTTATTACGTGATTGTGTAAGATCTAAAAATATCATAGGAGGAGTAAGCTGGAATGAAATATCAAAACGATAGTCGTTAACTGAAAACTTTATAAGAGAACTTCAAGATAAAGTAAGCTGGAAGCATAAATGTTAGTACCAAATTATCTGAAGATTTTATTAGAGCATTTCATGATAAAAAATTTGAATACTATTTCAGGACATCCAAAATTATCTGAAGATTTTATTGGAGAATTTCAAGATAAGGTAAGGTGGGATGATACAACACACGGTAAAGATTTATTTAAATATTTTATTAGAGCATTTCTGGATAAATTAAATTGGGTATACATTTTGGATGATTAAGATTTGACAGAAGATATTATTAGAGGCATTGAAGATAAAATACATTGGGATACTATAACTTGGGATATAAAATTATCTGAAGACCTTATAAGAGAATTTCAAGATAAAATAATTTGGAAGATATATCAAGTAAACAAATATCCAAAGACTTTATTAGAGAATTTGAAGATAAACTATATTAGTAAAATTTTTGAAATAGCAAAATCTTTCAGGATCACTCTTACAAGAAGTAATAATACCTGATGAAATAATAGATTCTTCTGAACGTACTGAATGTTCTATATACTTAAGTAATCGAAACCATCAATTTCTGAAAAGAGACTGTAATCATATTTCTCATAAAGAATGGTTGATACATGGTTAAATGAGTAAGTTTCTTGTCCAGTGAGTAGAAAAGTTATTAGTAGATTATAATTGTATGAAGATTTCTTATAGTTAACTTTATCTCTCTTCATTTCTAATTGTTGAATTGATTGCCATTCTCAGATTAAAACTGGTCCAAATATTGTGTTAAATGTGGTTGTATATTTAAGTTGATTAATTTATATATATATATTACAGATTTAATCGAATAGTCTTAATTTCTGATCTAATCGATGAATTTTCATTTTTAAATCGACTGATTAACCAAATTTAAAACTGAACAAGTCATCTTCATTTCAAATTTAATTGTGATTAAATTTAATGAGTTTATCTGCTTTTCAACTTCATTCAAACAATCCTTGTCAACAATTCATCTTTGTTTCAAATCAACAAGTTCATCTTCGTTTCATATTTTATTGAACAATTCATCTCCATTTCAGATTTAATACTTTTGTTTTCATTTTAAACTTACTTGAATAATCTCCATCAATAATTCATGTTCATTTCAGATATACTAAATTGATCTCCATTTCAAATTTCATCGAATAATCTCCTTGAAAAATTCATCCTTGTTTCAGATTTAATCAATTCAATTTCGTTTCAAATTTAGTCTATTAAACTCCTTCAACAATTCCTTTTCATTTCTGATTTAATCAGTTCAGCTTCATTTCAAATTTAACGAATAATCGCCTTGAACAATTCAGCTTTGTTTCAAGCTGATTAATTTTATGATCATTCTAAGTAGATTAATTCAATTACAATGAGTAAATGCAATTTCGTCATGAAAAATTAACTAGTTGATTAATTATCTTTTTGTTTGTATGTTGGTTACTTCCAAAAGAAGTTCATTAATTTAGTTCTGATCTAAGTCGACTAATATTATCTTGAATGATCTTTTATCCACTTCAAAGAAGAGTAAATTTAGTTGACAAATTAAATTCATTTCAGATTTAATCGAATAGGCTTCATTTTTCCACAAGGTTAAAAATTGTTTCAGTGATTCTAGTTCATTAATAAATATAGTTCCATTTGTCTTATTCTTAAAGAAAGAACGAAATCCAGAATGAGATTTTCACTCTGCAGCGCAGTGTGCGCTGATATGAAACTTCCTGGCAGATTAAAACTGTGTGCCCGACCGAGACTCGAACTCGGGACCTTTGCCTTTTGCGGGCAAGTGCTCTATCTCTCCGCTATATCCTTTCTTTCAGGAGTGCTAGTTCTGCAAGGTTCACAGGAGAGCTTCTGTAAAGTTTGGAAGGTAGAAGACGAGATACTGGCAGAAGTAAAGCTGTGAGTACCGGACGTAAGTCGTGCTTAGGTAGCTCAGTTGAAAGAGCACTTGCATGTGAAAGGCAAAGGTCCCGAGTTCGAGTCTCGGTCGGGCACACAGTATTAATCTTCCAGGAAGTTTCAAAGAACGAAATGTTTCCACCTTCAATTACATAATTAATTTCACTTTCTTTCATTGCTTAGTTCATTTATCTAGTTATCATATAAGAGTTTTTTCTTGTGTATGTATTGTGATTATCCTTTGTTCTAAGACTTCTGGTTCATTTTTTATTGTGTTTCAAACTTCATCTATGAATCTTTATTTTTAAAATGATAAATTGACCACATTTAAAACTGAACAATTCAAATTTCATAGCTTCTTAACAGTTTAGTGTTAATCAACTGATTTTTTATTCAAATTTAATTTTATTTTCCAATAAAATTTTTGAGAGGGGAAAGATGATTTAAATTAGAGTAATTCATCAGCATGTAAAATTTAATCGATTGATCTTTGTTTTCAATTTTAATATAGTTTATTACTGCATCTAATAATGTTTGTTTAAATATTTAACTGTTTGTTACACTTAAATTTTTAATCTCTGTTTCAAATTTAATCAAATAATAATTGATTTCTGTTCTCAGATCGAATTCATTAATAATTAAGTTTTTAAGAGTGAGCACATCGGTCACCCCTTAAATTAGTTCATCTTCATTCCAAATTTATTAATTATTCGTCATTTCAAATCAGAATTAGTAATTTGCCAGGTCCAAAAATTACACTACAACTGGTTGCACATTTAATAGACTAATCTTCATTTCTTACTTGATTAATTAATATTAATTTCTGATTCAAGCGAATTGTCTTCATTATTAAATTGTTAGTTAATCGAGTTTAAAATGGCATGATTCTAATTTCATAACTTTAATTATTTTTTCAAGTTAGACCCCTGTAATTTCGCGGGGTTTAAACTTGAATTACCATACAAGACCTCTAACATACATTGGAAAAATTAGCAATTTAAGAAAACTACTGATTTTTTGTACATTAATGGAAGCTCTCAAATCCTATTTCTGTAAATATTGTTACACTGAGAAGTCAATTGATAATTTTACTTCACAGACAACTGTCATACTACGATGTGCACACAACATGTAAATAAATATCATGTAAAAGCTTACAACATTTTAAAAATCACTTAGAACATATTATAAGTGAAGAACACTCAAAAACATTTCGCTCGATGAAATGTAGCAGAGAACAAATTGATCCATCCTCAAAAAAGTAATGTCTCTCACGAAATTAAATATTTAAATTGTTTTTTACAGAAATCCATCACATAAAGAAACTCACTTTTGTAAATGTAAGGAATGTGTTTTCAAAGATATGAAAAGTTAAGTATCTAATGATCCAAATCAGAAATCCCTGTTTATAAAATCCTATTAAATTTAATTTGTAATAAATGCATGATTAACACACAGAAATTTATGGTTGTCCAACTTTTTGATTATTGAAGAAGAAATAAATGGAGAAGGTGTAGTAAATTAAATAAAGTTGGTCCACTTACATTTATTAATAGACATAGAGAAGGAAATTGCACACTGGAGGTGTGCTCAGTCCTTCATGACAAGATTTGGAAGGAATCAACCTCCTTTGAAGATGATATTTTGAAAACTTGATATTTTGAAAACTTCTACCAATGTGCCTGGGAAACAAAAAACAGAAAAGCACATAATCAATATCTACACGATAAAGCATTTTCAGATAGATTACAAACTGTAACTTTTGGAAACAATCTAAACTTTCTTCACTCAAACTTCATCTTGAATACATTGAAGTCAAAAATTCTGATAATTATGAAAGATAATCTAGAAATGCAGTGTGCCTTGAATATGACTTTTAAACTTTTGTGTCAGTACAAAATACAGACAAGTGAAAATATTATGTAATTTAATTCCAGACACATAACTATAGGATCACAAATGAATGAGAGCTGATTATAAAGTTCAAGTATTTTAAATGAGTTATTTTTAAAAAATTACTGATTTTCAAGAACATGGATGTTGAACTTTATAAACAGAATTATTTGATTGCAATCAGGAATTAACAGACATGTTCTATTGAGACAATCATCTTTCATCGAATTATCAGATAAAATAAAAACTAAAAAAGTGTTAATGAAAGCAATAATGATCAAAAATATTTTCAGCAGGATATAAAATCTACTTTATATCCTGTATATAAAAGGACAGAAAGAGTAATAAAAATAAAAATGTTGGTGTTGATCAGAAACTCGATAATATGGCATTTCCTGTAGTGGTAGATAATATTCCAAAAATTGAGACTAGAATTAATGTAGCTATTAATGTGTATTTGTTAGATGAAAAATATCAAACATATCCATAAAAAGTTATGAAATGTAATAGAGAGAAACATGTAAATCGCCTTTATTTCAAGAATGGAAGTAAATCACACTATTGTGGTATAAACAATTTATCTAGGCTTGTTTCAAATCATATTTCAAAACATAAAAGAGTAAAATTTATTTGTGATATGTGTTTACTCCACTTCAGTAGTAATGGAAAATTAGATATCTCCACACCAGACTGTTTAGATAAGTGGGACTAACAGAGAAAGACTCATATGTACATTTTAAAAATTATCAGCATACAAAAATAGTTCCATTCGGTTTTATGCTGATTTTGAAAGTTTGTTCATACAGTTGGATAATTCTCAACTAAATCTTGAATCATGTTCTACAGTGAAATATCAGAAGCATGAACCAAGTGGTTTTTGTTACTGCATCAAGTGCATTATAAAGACCCAATTGTATACAGAGCACCAAACTGTCATAAAACATTTGTTGAATATATGAAACAAGAAGTAGAAGATATTAGGAGAATTTAGTCTGAAACTGAAGAAACGAGACTACCAACTCCTGAAGAAAAATCGAGACATGAAAAATCAGAAATTTGCACATTGTCTAGATGTAATTACTCACAGAAAAATAAAGAGATTTATCTTCATGATAACTTAACTAGAAAATATATAAATCCATTAGATAATAATTGTAATCTAAAGTAACACATCCGAGTTTTGTACCAATTTATTTACATAATTTGTCTTGATATGACTCACACCTCTTTTTAAAAGAGTTGGGTAAGATGAGAAAACAAACCGACTTGAAACCTAACAATGAAAACAGGTACATTGGTCTCAGCAAGATGATAGAAAATTTGAATATGAGATTGATGGACAGATTCAAATTTATGGCTTCTTCACCCGACAAACTTTTATGAAATTTGAAGAAGAATAAAATGATGCACATTAGGAACTTTTTCTCACAAGATTTTTTCACTCTAGTGATCAGAAAAAGTGTCTGTCCATATAATTACATGGAAGACATTTGAAGAGACATAACTACAAGCAAAAGAAGAATTTTGCAACAAACTGGATCACTGTGAAAAAAGTGATGAAAATTATAAACATGCAAAATGAGTTTGGGAAAAATTCCCATAGTAAGTAACTTACATTTGTTTTTAAGGTATTCATAAACAATGCAACTTTCTTTTCCAATTAGATTGTTTAAATGAACCGCATTATTATCAGTTAATTGATTTATGAATTTAAAGACTATATTTTCATCCTCATCGGGATAACATACAGATAGAAAGTGATGTATTGTTATTGGCTGACGTAGTTGAAAATTTTAGAAAAACTTTTATAAATGCTTATGATTTAGATCCATCTTCATATTTTACAGCACCGGGTTTATCTTGGGATGTAATGTTGAAAATAGCTAGCCAACCACTAGAATTATTACATAATTATGATATGATTCTTATGGTTGAAGAAGGAATAAGAGGTGGTATATCCCACTGATGTAAATGAAATCTAAGGGCAAATAATAAATATAAGAAAAATTATGATGTCAAAAATATATCAAATTATATAGCATATTTAGATGCAAACAGTCTGTTTGATTATTCTATGAGCCAATATTTACCATATGGTGGATTTGAATGAGGTGCCTTTGTTTGAAAAAAGTGAAATTTCCGATAAATCTGCTCAAGGATATATATTTCAAGTGGATCTAGAATATCCAAAATAACTGTATAATTTGCATTAAGATCTACCACTTGCACCAGGGAATAAGCCTGTACCTAACACTGAAGAAAGCAAATTGTTCATTACTCTGGCTGACGAAAATAATTATGAAATTCACTACAGAATTCTTAAACAATACTACACTCTAGGAATGGAGTCTTTACTTTAAAGGAAGAACTATAATTAATGAAAAACTTGTTGCTGTCCGTATTAATAAGACAAAAATGAAATTTAATGAACACATCTATGTGGGCAAGAGTATGCTTGATTTTTCTGAGGAACTGATGTATGATTTTTACAATAGAATTTAGAAACTCTGGCAGTTGTTGATACATGTTCTTTGTGTTTATGATGAAATTATCGGATATCATACTATTTCTCCACGTGGTCTTACCAACTGCCAGTTCCCAACCATCCTCCTCTCCTCTCTTCCTTCTTTGCTTCTTCCAACGATGCCTGAAGGGCACATATTTCCCCTTCCTTCTCCTCAGTGAAAATGTACGTTCTATATACTCAGCAGTTCCGGGAGAGACACACTTCATCTTTCACAGTGATTACTCAATACATAGCCACCCCCTTAGTGAAATTATTTGAAATTATTGCAAGTAACATTAGTTATTTTTAACCCAAAGTACTATACAAATTCAAAGTATTTACATGTTAACAACTACAGCAAGTATGCAATGTAAATCGCTTTGTAGATGAAACACTGTTTATTTTGAAGTAACTACATTTAGTGCATGAAATATGCCTACATGTATCGTCTTATTGCTTTTAAGATTGTACCTCTTGTCAAGAAGACTCTATGTCTTACTGCAGGCCTACTCTAGTGAGAACATAAATTCTACATAAAGACTCCAAACAATTTTATAGCACAGAAGTTAAAATGCAAGATGTTTCAAAATGGTTCATTCAATTCAACAACAATATAACCTTTACATGAATGAAGATTGAGACTTGTAGATCTTAACTTATGCCTAGAACTCCAAAGGTTTAATTTTCAGAAGCACCATCTAATATTACAAGGATAACCATTTTGCATGCATGCACATACTGCCTTTGGGTGCTTTTTACAATTACATTTAGCATCAAAGTTTTCTCTCTTATGGAGAAATTTTTATTGCGATTTCATACACATACTCTTGTAACTGAATTGTACCTTTTCATATGGAGAAGACAAACTGCCTTTTGTTGGTGTGGTATCACCATCTCAATTCAGCAACTAATGAGTACTGAATGAGCAAGTGAGTAAGTGACCTAGGTAGCTGCACCAGGAAACAAAATATCTGGCAATCTACAACTGGTGATAACATAAACTTTTAGTTTCTGTATGTGCCACCAAATTTTCCACGAGTTTCTACCTGAATTCCTACAGAAAATATCGCTTGCAAAATTGGCTGAATCTTTTTGCAACAGCTAATGTTTTTATTTGGTTCAGTAAATTATAGTGTAAGTTTAATAATTGCTATATTCTATTACTGCTTGAAGGAGATAATAAGATTTATGAATGTTTATTTTCTTCCTTCTGTCCTTTTTCTTCGTTTCTATACTACAATAACTATTCAAGTTGTATAAATATCATTAATATTTCTGACAGAGCATCATCCTGTAATCTGGATATTGTACATTTGTAACTTTCTAATTCTGGTGCTTGAATGTCACTAATGTTGTTATAAGTAGAAGACTCAGAGTTTACTTAGGCTAGAGACTGAGAACAACAGTAGACGCACAAATGTCAGCATCAAGACAACTGTCAGTAAGACAACCATTTGTAGGAGTAGCAACACCCAAGTTACAAGCATACAAGTAAATTCATTAATAAAATTACATCCAGATGAGACCAAGCAGCAGAAGGGAATTAGTACAGTAAACTGTGTGCAAAAGATAAAATTTGTAGATTCCTCAAAATTTGCTGTACCAGAATTTACAAGGTTTAAGTAGAAATATGGATGAGTTAGAAGTGCTCTTAAGTGATCATGTTAAAGGAGTGTGAGTGCAGTGCATCTGTAACTACTGGTCAAAATAACACAGACATACATCGGTAAGAAACAGATTATGAAGTGTTAAGCTTCTTTTGTGGACAAACCATAGTAGTGATAGAGTATATGTATTTGTTACAATGGGTGGTAAACCAAAAAATATAAATATGAAATAAGTGAAATTCATTGAAAATGGTTAGGTGTACAGTATGTGAACCAATGGAAAAGGGTACTATTATTGTGTGTATAAAGAGATCAGCAACAGGTAATTCTTCTTTGTTTTTAGAAAATTTGGAATCCTATAAATGAACTTACATTTCGTTTAAAATACACAGTAATAGTTGGTGACTTCAGTGTAAACATCAGAACTGCAATTTCTTACAATAGTCAGCTAAATATCATAAATAATTTATAATTTCTCACTGACAGTACATAAGAGCACCAGGTAAACGAGCAATTGACTAGGTATTAAATTACTAAGTTTTTCCTTGAAGTAAGTTTTGTAGTAACTGCAGAACATATGAAAACTATATCACAAGAAGAGTCACCACTGAGCCACACAATAAGAGTTTTAACTGTGTTCTACAAAAATTGACTTAGAAAAAGCTATCCTCAGATAATGCTAACAACTCAGTCGACCAATTTTTCTGTGATTAGAAATACTGGTTTGATGTTGCTTACCCAGTAAAGAAAATAAAGTTTAGGTAAAGTCAAATATTTCAGTGTTGCAACGTACCAGTAAGTTATCAAAAACATTAACAAAGTTTTAACAGAGAAGCACAATAATGATTTATTGCAAACATAAGTAAAGAACTACATAAAGGTATGCAGGAAAGTTGTAGCAGAATAAAAGCAAATTACTTAGTTACAAAATAAGGAAGTAACAAAATTAAATCAGGCTGAAAAGCCGTTAATAATGATATTGCTACCAGTTGTGCTCCATGAAGTGTGGCTCAGCACATAGCATTGATCTATGATGTCACCAGTGCAAACCCATCCACCCACAATTATTTGTCAGTTGTTATTTGTGGTAGATTTCCCTAACCAGTAAGAGGAGATGCACCATAAACGTTAGTGATGTGATATGGGGTAACACTTCTTTATTAGCACAGAGCATCTTACAATATAAGTGCATTACATCAGGTTCTAAACTGAACTGTCTTGCTCACACCACTGACAGGTACTCCACTCTGCAATGAAAACTCTCTGGTGAGTGGTTTCACTACTGCTGATGTCCACACAGAGTCTCTCTCTCCTCCCCTCTCACCCTGTAGTGAAGAGCACTGCCAGTATTAAAATTGGTAAATGCTGTCAGTTATGAAGACCATGTGCAGATGAGTGTGACCAGTCATGTTGTGGCTGACTGCAAAGCAGGATACGACAGGCCTATTTCTCAGTGTCTAGTGTCTGACAGTGATGGTGTAGAGATGATATGACACAACAAGGGGGGGAGCCACTGAGGATGGCTGAAGAGGTGAACACTGGGCACAGGCAGTGATTGTGAGCATGCTGGCTCGGGCGGTGCCTCAAGCAGTGCTCGAGGCAGAGTCAGTGGCATAGTATGAGGTGGCAGCTGGCTGGAAGACTGTGCTGATTCAGTAATGATGAACATGACATCAACCAACAGACGAGAGGAAAAGTACACATAGTCAACATCTGGCAGTAATCAGTAAACATGGGTGAGGAGACAGTCAACAAGAGTAGTGGGTGTGTCTGGACTGATGCAGTGTGTGTCTATTATGAGGTCGTCATCAACGAGTTTGACACTGATATCTTCAAGATCAATGTACTGGAATGCTGGGCTGCATGGTGACTGATGTCGTACTGATAGAGAAGTTGTTATGTTGATCATGTTGCGTCCTGTCAGAAATGGTAGGGTATGTGTCAATAGAGTAATGGAGACCCACGCTGGTTTGAGCCTTTCCAAAGAGAATGCCATTGTTTTCCCATACAGCAAGATATCGAAGGAATGTGGGTCATACTTGACAACTGGAAATGGTTCAGAGTATGGTCGCTGTAGAGCTGGTCAGCTCATGTCAGCATGTAAACTGATGTAGTAGCAGTCCATGAGAGCTTTGTGTACAAAGGCTTTCAGAGTGGTAAGTGGCAGTACCTGCGAATCTTGACTGTGTCATGTCACATGTACTCACACCAGCATGTCTGCTGCCCAGGGGTTGATGTCAGTAGGATAAACTAATCTTCGAGTGTAAGTGAATGGCCATGCTAGACTTTTGCAAGACAAGCCAATAGGTCTTCCGTAAACACCATACAAACTCCAAGCAACACCCATGGCAAGGCCTCCATCCACCACCCACCACTGCACATGTGTGTGATCTTCAGGGTGTGATGCCAACTCTCCATGAGCCCATCTCTCTGTGAGTGTTATGTGGTTCTGCGATTATGGGTAATGCTGGACAGGTAGCAGAGTGCACTGAACACATAAGGTTCGAATTGTCTCTCCTGATCTATGGTAACTGTTTCAGGACAACCAATTTGGGATGTCCACTTGCTGAAGAAAACTCAAACAATCGATTCTTGATGTGATGTCTTTCATAGCCCAGCCCAGTGTGAAACTCCATCAGTTATTGGCAGTAGGTATTTGTAGCCATCCGATTTCGGGAAGTGACGTGCTCATGTCGAAATCGAACACATAGCACATCGAAGCAGCCAAGACGATGCTGCGCATGGCAACTGAGCTTGCTTTGTTGGCATACTAAGTAAGCGATGTTGGCATGCTAAGTAAGCATGTGTCTGGGTGCAGCAATCTCGTCTGACATTTGGACTAATCAACCATTTTGTTATCAACTAGACCACTAGTCAGACATATAGGTGGGCCAGGTTGTGGGGATGATTTAAGATCCGGTGATGCATAGGTGTGGGGATGAGAGGTCGTATTCTGTTCTGTGAGATGTTGGAGAGGATGTGGGCGTCAGTGTTGGGAATAGTTCTTCGTTTGATGTTCAAATTACAGTTGTCACTCTTAAGTAACTCTGTAGTGGATGGATCATAGTTTTGTTCATCTGCCAGGTTGGCGAAGTCAAGGTGAAGTGAGATAATACTGATGTGGGAGAGATATTCAGCGACTATGTTGTTGGCTGCATGTAAGTGACTGACCACCATTGTGTATGGAGCAATGAGGTTAAGGTGGCGAAAGCAGCGGAGGTTCACATCTTATGATAGGTGACATATTACATTGGCGAGTGGTTTGTTATCTGTAGAGATTACAATATATGTGCCTTCGATATCTTCTCTCGAATGCTGAACTGCTTCATACACAGTGAGTAACTTGTGATCGAATGTGGACCATTTTGATTGAGAGGCTGTGAGCTTCCTAGAAAAGATGCTGAGTGGTTGCATTTCACAACTTGTAAGACCACCCCAGTGGAAGAATCGCTAGCATCCATTGTGACCATGAGTTGTGCATATGGTACTGGGTGTGATTGGGTGGACAGTTTCATTTGGTCATTGCATATTTGTTGTGCACAGGAGGTGCCTGCAAGACGTCACTAAAGACGTCGGTGTGCTCAGCCAGGCAGCAAATCAACGTCACAAACTTTCATTTGTCATCTAAAATTCCTAGTGACGCAAATGAGCATTCTGCTAATGCAAACGACTGGACCAGTTGTTCACAACGAAATGGGGGTAGTTTGAGTTGGGAAGCAAATCCTTGAAGCAACGTACAGCCCACAAGTGGTGGTAGTATGGGAGTCGTGCAAAATGGTATGACAGAAGAGGTGTCCTGAAACATTTGTGGTGCAGTTATAGACCCCATAATGCCATTCATGTAGTACAGGGTCTGGTACATTGTGTTCTGCAAGATGGTCATGTTGCTGAGCGGTGGTCATGATGCAGGTAGCTCTTGTGTCATGGCATTCATGGAGTCGTTCGTAATGAATGTGAGCTGAGCAACAGAATCCAGGACCAGGGTAGATGGATCTGAATCTTACACCAAGTCTAAAATAGGTCAGTCGTAGATGGCCATTGATGTGGTGTGTCCAGAAATATGATGCTCTATAAGGAACCATGTATTATAGTGCACGGTTCAGATTTTAGCACCAGTTGTCTGTTAAGGCACTGGTAACACTGGCAATGCACATCATGCAGTGGAATCCATGAGGCACAGTCGCATGAAACAATTGGCGTAAAAGGCATAGAGTAAGATGACTGTATTGTTACTGCATAGCAACTCAGAGAGGAACAAAAAGTTCTGTTGGCATGGTTATCGCAGTGGTTGCAGGTCGTCAGTGTAGTAGATTTCCCTAATTGGTATGACAATATGTATCATAAATGTAAGCAACACAATGTAGAGTAATACTTCTTTATTTACACAGTGCACTATACAATATAAAAACATTACATTAGTTTCTCTAGCAAACTGTCTTGCTCACATCACTGCCAGATACTCCACCCTGCCACGGAAACTCTCTGGTCAGAGGTGTCACTAGCAGTTATGTCCCCACACCTTTATCAGCTATGGAAGGTTGCCGAAATTTATAATGTTTGTAGCTTTTCTATATTCTAGAATATACACCGTTTGTATAAATATAAGCACTCTCCATGTAGGAGTTCCTTTCTCTTCTGACTGTATGTTATTGTCTATAATTAATGCACGTTCAGTGCTAAGTGTTATACTTCACTGACCACCCTGCTTTCAAATTTGGAACTGATTCTGGTTATGATATGACACTGTTTGGTGGAGACGCCAGGTAGTTCGAAACATCAACATCATCATGGTTCCAGTTAGACAAGCTAAAAGTCATTGCCTACATGGACAGAACCCAGAAAACAAGGAGTACATCTTTCCCACGATCTGTATATTCAGGGGACGGAAGGATTCCAAGACATCTGTAAGTCGGCTGCACATCAGGGACCTATCAAAAATGGTTGAAATGGCTCTGAGCACTATGGGACTTAACTTCTCAGGTCATCAGTCCCCTAGAACCTAGAGCTACTTAAACCTAACCAACCTAAGGATATCACACACATCCATGCCCAGGGCAGGACTCGAACCTGCGACCATAGCAGTCGCGCGGTTCCAGACTGTAGCGCCTAGAACCACTTGGCCACTCCAGCCGGCAGGGACCTATCAGTGTTTTCTGAAGGTGCTGATCAGAACCTAACTAAATGGCAGAAAGGATTCTACCAAGTTGCCAGATACAATGGGGGGGATGACATTATGTGTTATGTGCACTTCTACACAGACAGCACAACCCAGGCCAGTACTTACTTATGCACTGCACTGGCACTCTCATAAAATTATCACTTAGGAGTCTTTCTAAATCATCCATATTTCTACTTAAACCTTGTAAATTCTGGCACAGCAGATTTTGAGGAACCTACAAATTCTTTCTTTTGCACACTGTTCACTGAACTAATTTCTTCACGCTGTTTGGCCTCCTCTAGATGTTATTGCATTAATGCTCTTTTCTTGTATGCTTGTCACATGTGTGCTGCTACTCCTACAAATGGTGTATTCCTGACAGTTGTCTTGATGCTGATATTTGTGCTCCTGTTCTCAGTCTCTGGCCTCTTCTACCTAGAACAAAACTGGTGACATTCAAGCAACAGAACTAGAAAGTAACAAATATACAGTTTCCAGATTACAGAGGTGTAAAAGGATGATGTTCTGTCAGAAATATTAATGATACTTATAAAAAAATTAATAGTTATTGTAGTATAGAAACTAATAACAAGGACAGAAGGAAGAAAATGAACAATCGTAAGTCATATTATCTTCGTCAAACAGTAAAACAGAATACCAATTATTGAATTTACACAAAAACGTACTGAACTACATAAAAACACTAGCTGTTTCAAAATGATTCATCCAATTATGCAAGCCCATATTTTCTGCATGAATGCAGATGGAAACATCTGGACAGTTTTGTGTCACACATCTAAACTAAAAGTTGAGAGCAATGAAGCGAAGCTCAGTAGCGGGGATAAATTCTACATCGAAACTTCCTGGCAGATTAAAACTGTGTGCCCGACCGAGACTCGAACTCGGGACCTTTGCCTTTCGTGGGCAAGTGCTCTACCATCTGAGCTACCGAAGCACGACTCACGCCTGGCCCTCACAGCTTTACTTCTGCCAGTATCTCGTCTCCTACCTTCGAAACTTTACAGAAGCTCTCCTGCGAACCTTGCAGAACTAGTTCTGCAGAGCTCCTGTAAAGTTTGGAAGGTAGGAGACAAGATACTGGCAGAAGTAAAGCTGTGAGGGCCGGGCGTGAGTCGTGCTTCGGTAGCTCAGATGGTAGAGCACTTGCCCACGAAAGGCAAAGGTTCCGAGTTCGAGTCTCGGTCGGGCACACAGTTTTAATCTGCCAGGAAGTTTCATATCAGCGCACACTCCGCTGCAGAGTGAAAATCTCATTCTGGAAACATCCCCCAGGCTGTGGCTAAGCCATGTCTCCGCAGTATCCTTTCTTTCAGGAGTGCTAGTTCTGCAAGGTTCGCAGGAGAGCTTTTGTAAAGTTTGGAAGGTAGGAGACGAGATACTGGCAGAAGTAAAGCTGTGAGGGCCGGCTGTGAGTCGTGCTTCGGTAGCTCAGATTGTAGAGCACTTGCCCACGAAAGGCAAAGGTCCCGAGTTCGAGTCTCGGTCGGGCACACAGTTTTAATCTGCCAGGAAGTTTAATATCAGCGCACACTCCGCTGCAGAGTGAAAATCTCATTCCGAAATTCTACATGGATTTCAGGAAAACGTCTGGTAACAATGAGCAACACCACTTAGAGGAAGAACAATTGTAGAACAAGGCCCAGCGTCAAAGGGAAATGACACAGCCCTACACACAAATTTTTTTAGCCCTATGCCAGTTTATGAATCTGAATATGACACAAGCTGATAAAATCTCACACCTGATGAAAGGAGTTTCAGAAGGCCTGTACCAAGCTCTCCTCGTAAGAGATGTCACAGTAACGGGAGAATTCATCAACGGGTGCCAATACATCCAGAAAATGGAGCAGAAAAGCGTCAGATGAAAGAAGGATAACCAACTCCCAAATGTGGTCCCTGTGGCAGTTCAGGAAAACCACAGTGATACTGTCAGGAAGACAACACTTGTAGGAGTAGCATACAAAAAAAGAGGAGACCAAACAGCATGAAGAAATTATTACAGTGAACAGCGTGCAAAAGATAGAATTTGTAGGTTCCTCATAATCTGCTGTGCCAGTATTTACAAGGTTTAAGCACAAATATGGACGAGTTAGTAAGACCCCTAAGTGATAATTTTATGATAGTGTCAGTGCAGTGCATCTCTGATACTACAGATTGTATAAGAAGAGATACAGCATTTTTATCACAGCCAGAACTGTCAGGCCGAATAAGCAATATATGACAGCCATCAAAATAGACCCCATACACCAGAAGGTAACAGAGGACGTTCAAGAAGAGATGTATTGATCTTTAGCACCAATCTCTGGCACCAGGAAGACTGGACTCGTCCAAATCGGAGTTGCGCCATTTCCATCAAACAACAACCCAGCAGCTGACCTTACATAAATGCAATCAGCTCCTCTGCCAAGTGTAACGACCTGCAGAAGAAAAGACAAAGGACAACACACTGGTGTGTTTCCACTTTGGATGCTCTGGACGTGTTGCATGTTATTGCAGAGAATGAAACGAGTTTTCGATGACTATAACGCCATCAGGTGTCAATCATAACAACAGTTCTATTCACGTCAGTCAACTATATTATAATCGACCCGTGTGACGAAGCCCACTGCCATACAGTCATGTGAAGTTAGCACCCCTTTTTCGAGAAATATACATTTTTTTCAGAGTTCTTGATAGATATGGCATAGTTCTAGAGTTCTTTGTACAAAATTTCAGTAGTTCTGCAGAATTTAGCGAAGAAAACAACGATATTCGAAAAAATTTTCGTATCGAAAACGTTCTTTGGCAATTTCCGCAAAATGGAAATAAGTACAAGAGTTCTGAGCACAGTTCTGAATAGAGCTCCAAGAGTTCTTTCGAAAATCCAAGTAACATTTTTTTGTGCAGCTAATAGTTTACGAGATAATTGCATTTTAATGAGAAAATCTTTTCACTTACTGTGAAGTTGGCACCCTTTTTTTTAGAAATATATATTTTTTTCAGAGTTCTTGATAGATATGGCATAGTTCTGGAGTTCTTTGTTCAAAATTTCAATAGTTCTGCAGAATTTAGCGAAGAAAACATAAAAATTCGAAAAAATTTTCGTATCGAAAACATTTTTTGTCAATTTTCGTAAAAATTAAACTTGTACAACAGTTCTGAGGACAGTTCTGAACAGAACCCCAAGAGCTCTATCGAAAATCCCAACAACATTTTTCTATAGCGATAATGGTTTGAGATAAATTGATTTAATATGGGACACACTTTCTTTACAGAAAATATAATATGTTCGTACAACAGTTCTGATGACAGTTCTGGACACCACGTGAAGAGTTCTATCGAAAATCCTAGTGAAATTTTTTTGTTCAGGTAACAGTTTAAGAGGTAATTGCTACTTCATTAAGAATTCCATAAGAGCTCCTACTGTGAAGCTGGCACCCTTTTTTCACAAATGTATACTTTATTCAGATTTCTTGATAGATATGCCATAGTTCTAGAGTTCTTTGTACAAAATTTCAATAGTTCTGCAGAATTTAGCGACGAAAACAATATTCGAAAAAATTTTCGTATCAAAAACATTCTTCGTCAATTTTCGCAAATTGTAAATAAGTACAACAGTTCTGAGCACAGTTCTGAACAGAACTCCAAGAGTTCTATCGAAAACCCAAGTTACATTTTTTTGTGCAGCTAATAGTTTACGAGATAATTGCAATTTAAGGAGAAAATCTTTTCACTTACTGTGAAGTTGGCACCCTTTTTTTCAGAAATGTATATTATTTTCAGAGTTCTTGATAGATATGGCATAGTTCTAGAGTTCTTTGTACAAAATTTCAATAGTTCTGCAGAATTTAACGAAGAAAACAACAATACTCGAAAAAAATTTCGTATAGCAAACATTCGTTATTAATTTTCGCAAAAAGTAAATTCGGATAACAGTTCTGAGGGCAGTTCTGAACAGAACCCCAATAGTTCTATAGAATATCCTAATTACAATTTTTTGTGCAGCTAACACGTTACGATATAATTGCAATTTAATTAGGGAACCTCTTCACTTACTGTGAAGTTGGAATCCTTTTCTTCAGAAATATATATATATTTTCAGAGTTCTTGATAGAAATGTCATAGTTCTAGAGTTATTTGTACAAAATTTGAATAGTCCTGCATAATTTAGCGAAAAAAACAACAATACTCGAAAAATTTTTCGTATCGAATACATTCTTTGTCAATTTTCGCAAAAAGTAAATTCGTACAACAGTTCTGAACAGAACACCAAGAGCTTTATCGAAAATCCTAATAACATCTTTTTGTGGCGATGATAGTTTATACGGTAACTGCTTTGATGTTAGACCCACTTTCTCCACAGAAAAAGTAAATTCGTTCAACAGTTTTGATGAACAGTTCTGGTTAACACGTCAAGACTTCTATCTATAATGATAATAACATTTTTTGTGGTTGTAATAGTTTGTATGGTAATTGATTAATTGTGGGGCACTCTTACTCAAAAAAAAAAATTTGTGTCTGTTCGTATGCTCTGATGCCAGCTCTGGATAGCATTGTAAGAGTTCTATCGAAAAAACTAGTAACATATTCTGTGCAGGTAACTGCCATTATTAAGGAATGCTTATGAGCATTTCCCGTGAAGTTTGAACCCCTTTTACGATAAATATAAATTTTTTTCACAGTTCTTGATATATATGCAATAGCTCTAGATTTCCCTGCTCAAAACACGAATAGTTCTACAGAATTTCGGGAAGAAAACAATAACACGGCAAAATTTTGGTATGGTAAAAAATTATTTGTCAGTTTGGAAAAAATAAATTTGTATAACAGTTCTGTTGGCAGTTCTGGATAGCACCGGAAGAGTTGCATTGAAAATGATAAGAACATTTTTGTGGCGATAATAGTTTATACAATAATTGTTTTAATCTGATACTCACTTTATCTAATATAGCAAAATTCGTAGAATAGTTCTGATGACAGTTCTGAATATCACCCACAGAGTTCTACCAAAAACTATAATAACATTATTTGTGACGATGACATTATATGAGATAATTAATGTGGGACTCACTTTTGTCATGTAAAAGTAATAAATTCGTACAAAAGATCTGACGGCATTTCTTAATACGACCCTAAGAGTTCTACCGACAACTGTAATAACATTTTTTGTGGGGATAACAGTTAATGAGATAATAGCATTTTCGAGAGACCCACTTGGTCTACATTATAATAAATTGGCACAACCCTTTTGCTGCCAGTTCTGGATAGCACCGAAAGAGTTCTTTTAAAAACCCTCATAACATTTTTATGGTGCCAGTAGATTATGAAATAGATTGTGTGTTCACTCTGCAGTGGGTGTGCGCCGATGTGAAACTTACTGGCAGATAAAAACTGTGTGCCGGACCGGGTCTCTAACCCCAGGCTGTGACCAAAGAATATCGTCACAATATCCTTTCGTCCAGGAGTGCTTCTTCTGCAATTTTCGTAGGACAACTTCTACGAAATTGGGAACGCAGGAGATGAAGTACTGCTGGAAGTACAGCTATGAGTACGATCGTAAATTCTCACTTTTATTTTGGAAAACCGAAAATCGAAAACCGGATGTATATTCTACTAAATACAAAAAGTCTAAATGTTCAGCACTATACAAATGCCAGTACACCTTCTTAAGACTGACTGTAGTAACTGTAGGTGGAAGCGTGGGATGTGCACGCTTAGATGATTCAAGGAGAGAAGGCTCGTCAGTGCAAAACAAACAGATGGCTGAGAGAGCAGATACATTCACACGTGCCACTAACCAGATGGTGTCACACCTGTCGAGAATCGCACCAGAGGTACAATGAGCTGTGGTGGAGTGCTGTTGGCGTGGTTACTATGCAACTTACTTGATGGGCATCAATACACCGTTATATTAATGTACAATACTTGAGAAACAATGTCATTCACACACTCCGAGTACCTTATCACTCAGTACTAGACTAAATTACCGGCCTGGTGATAAGCAGCCTATGTACCTCACCGACTACACATCTTCGTGTTATAAGAAAAAAAAGAGAAAAATACCAAGGGACACAAAATATGAATCCAGATAAACCGGAAATCCGGATTATTGAGGACCAAATAAACGAGGTTCTTATTTACAAATTTCGAACTTCTTATTAACTTTAATACTGTATCCCCTCAACATTATAACACCTCTATCAGTCACGTATTGAATTAGGATTTAAACATACTACTTAGTTCGTTTGTACGATATATTCAGTAAATACATTTACATTTCTATACATTGTAAAGACTTTTAACTCTCGCTGTAGTGTAACTCATCAAACTTCCACACTTCCTTTCTAACTAGAACAAATGTTTGCAACAATATTAACGACATCAATTTCAAATTTATTCGTTACACACAGCATATGTTTTTATGTATCCTAGCGGCTGGTGATGTTGCAATATAACTTTCATCCATGAGGGTCCTGGGCATATTTTTAGCTGTTAGTGGGTCCTGGATGTCATGAGAGTTCAAAACAATTACTGTTTTACGTGATAAAATTTATCTGGTTCTTCCTGATTCTAAAAATATACACTTCATGTGTGCCTTTCATTGTTGTATGTATGATTCAGTATCGACGCTAATGCTCTCTTGATGAGATATGAGCCGATTGCTCGTTTTTATCCACTGTGCCCTTTCGTATTTCATTTCAGCGATTAGTTTATTTGTTTATCAACGTAGTAAGTAGTACAAAGCTAATCCAGAATGTAAACTGCACTTAAATTCTGTTTGAACTGTTTAATAGTCAGTGTCCGCTGTCTGAACGTCAAATATCAGATTAATACACTGCGCCCGGTTGCGTTATTTTATAGGAATTTTATTATTTTAAGTGGGAAGTACTAGATAATGTTGAAGAAATTCGAAGCATATTGTTCGAAGAGCATAATATTATTCGAAATTTACCTGTACCAATAGGTGCAGCCAAAGCAGCATTTGTGATGCTGTAATTACCTCATAGATAACGATATTTGTCTATTGTAGTTATGTATTCCAATCAGAATTTTGAGAGCATCAAAGCCTCATTTCAGCGTGAGAGAGGGGTAAAATCAATAGATGATATTGAATTGAAAGCCTTCATCAGTCTCTTGTTTTTAATTGTTGTTAACAAAAGTAACAGATAAAGCCTGGAAGATCTGTGTGGAACTGATGGTGATGGCATTGAAAAATTTCACCTCGCAAACGAACATAAAACGTTTCAAATTTATTCTGGAGAGCCTTAGATTTTACAGTCGCGCTATTCGTGATGAAAGGAGACAATTAGACAAGCTAACAGCTATTCGGGAAATATTTACTGTGTTTGTAAGCAACTACCACAAATCTTACACCCTTGGAGAAAATGTTACAGTAGGCAAGAAGCTGGAAGGATTCTGTGGAAGGTACAGTTTTCGCCAATATGTATCAATCAAAACAAACGAGTATGGATTCTTAAGTGTGGATTCTTAAGTATTTTACCTGTACAATTTGGAAATATACGCTGTGTTGCAACCAGAAGGATTTACCAACTGAGCAATAAACAATTTGATGTTGTTCTGTGACTGTGTAAACCTATATATCAGTCAGGTCGAAATGTGAAAGCGTACAACTGGTTTACTAGTACTGGAATGATAATAGAGCTATGAAGGGAGAGTTTTTCTTTTGTTGGCATGATGAAGAAAAACAAGTGTGGAGATTTCTCTAGAGTTTGCTATCAGTAAAAGAAGGGCTGCCCACATTTCCTTTTTTGACTTCCACAAGACTGAACTCTAGTTTCCTCTGTACCTAAAAGGGGAAGTGAGTGATCCAGGCATCACGTTTGCATGAAGATAATTCGATAGATGCTGACATTGTAGATAAACGGAAGCCATCCACCGTAAATTTTAAAATAGCGTTAAGTGTAGTATTTTCACAGCGGATAAGCCGAATGCTTTGTACAACGCTGCAAGAAATGTGCGCCGCTGGTCAATGGCTGTATTTTTGTAATGATCAGTACAGTTGGAATCTATGCACAAGTGATTTATTGTGGCAACAGGAAGAATTGTATCAAAAGGAAAGGGTTCCTGAATCAGCTTTGTTATACAATGTTGTTTTCTTCGCTAAATTCTGCATAACTATTGAAATTTTGTAGCCGGCCGAAGTGGCCGTGCGGTTAAAGGCGCTGCAGTCTGGAACCGCAAGACCGCTACGGTCGCAGGTTCGAATCCTGCCTCGGGCATGGATGTTTGTGATGTCGTTAGGTTAGTTAGGTTTAACTAGTTCTAAGTTCTAGGGGACTAATGACCTCAGCAGTTGAGTCCCATAGTGCTCAGAGCCATTTGAAATTTTGTACCGAGAACTCTATAACTATGACTTATCTATCAAGAACTCTGAAAAAAATATATATTTCTGAAAAAAAGGGTGCCAGCTTCACAGTAGGAGCTCTTATGGGGTTCTTAATTAAGTTGCGATTACCTCTTAAACTATTACCTGCACTAAAAAATTCTACTAGGAATTTCGATAGAACTCTTCACGTGGTGTCCAGAACTGTCATCAGAACTGTTGTACGAATATATTTATATTTTCTGTAGAGAAAGTGTGTCCCACATTAAATCAATTTATCACAAACTATTATCGCCATAGAAAAATGTTATTAGGATTTTCGATAGAGCTCTTGGGGTTCTGTTCAGAACTGTCCTCAGAACTGTTGTACCAATTTAATTTTTGCGAAAATTGACAAAAATGATTTCGATAGAAAAATTTTTTCGAGTATTGTTGTTTTCTTCCCTAAATTCTGCAGAACTATTGAAATTTTGTACAAAGAACTCTAGAACTATGGCATACCTGTCAAGAACTGTGAAAGAAATATACATTTCTGAAGAAAAGGGTGCCAACTTCACAGTAAATGAAAAGATTTTCTCCTTAAATTGCAATTATTTCGTAAACTATTAGCTGCACAACAAAATGTTAATTGGGTTTTCGATAGAACTCTTGGAGTTCTGTTCAGAACTGTGCTCAGAACTGTTGTACTTATTTACAATTTGAGAAAATTGACGAAGAATGTCTTCGATACGAAAATTTTTTCGAATATTGTTTTCGTCGCTAAATTTTGCAGTACTATTGAAATTTTGTACAAAGAACTCTAGAACTATGCCATATCTATCAAGAAATCTGAAAAAAAGTATACATTTGTGAAAAAAGGGTGCCAACTTCACAGTAAGTGAAAAGATTTTCTCATTAAAATGCAATTATCTCGTAAACTATTAGCTGCACAAAAAAATGTTACTTGGATTTTAGAAAGAACTCTTGGAGCTCTGTTCAGAACTGTGTTCTGAACTCTTGTACTTATTTCCATTTTGCGGAAATTGCCAAAGAACGTTTTCGATACGAAAATTTTTTCGAGTATTGTTGTTTTCGTCGCTAAATTCTGCAGAACTATTGAAATTTTGTACAAAGAACTCTAGAACTATGCCATATCTATCAAGAACTCTGAAAAAAATATATCTTTCTGAAAAAAAGGGTGCCAACTTCACAGTAAGTGAAAAGATTTTCTCATTAAAATGCAATTATCTCGTAAACTATTAGCTGCACAAAAAAACGTTAATTGGATTTTCGAAAGAACTCTTGGAGCTCTGTTCAGAACTGTGCTCAGAACTCTTGTACTTATTTACATTTTGCGGAAATTGCCAAAGAACGTTTTCGATACGGAAATTTTTTCGAATATTGTTGTTTTCTTCGCTAAATTCTGCAGAACTATTGAAATTTTGTACAAAGAACTCTAGAACTATGCCATATCTATCAAGAACTCTGAAAAAAATGTATATTTCTCGAAAAAGGGGTGCTAACTTCACACGACTCTGCCATACCCAGGACAAAGTCACTCCCCAGCATGCCACAGCCATTCGCTGTTTGCACACAGCGGTGATAGCCGCTCACCTCGCCTCCGAAATCACGAAAACTAAGGCACGACACAGATGAAGTTCCTCCATGTACAAATGCTACCAAGATGTCAGGAAATGTTATCCACGTCATCATTGATGACCAATTTCTCCATGTGCTAATAGCCTCAGGGGCTTCCTTTTTTTGTCGAATGCTTGCCCTCGCAAGCTAGAGGCGACTGTGTTCTGTGACACGAAAACGACTGTGCTGGGAAATTTCTTCTTTCTCTTTGTCATGGTGGTCCTACAGCTGTCACCACATCGTGAATCTCTGTGACCAAATACCAGAACAATACAAGTTGTAAATAAGTCCACCTCACTGAAATACATATTGGAAGAATAACTATCAACAACAGAAATAAATCCTTCGGATTTATGTTGTTTTATCAGAATATAATTCATAATGTTATTCCCAGATGGGACTTCTACAGGCGTTACAAGCAGTCACAGATTGTGGAAGGTCAGATCTCCAGATTGACAAATCTATTTCAAGAAGTATACATAACAAAACTTGCTCTAGACACTTGTTTGCAGTTGAAGATGTTATTATCCCACCGTCAGCAACGAGAAAACTTTCAGTCGTCAGTCTAGATGTTCAGTCAAACTGTGGAGCTCTTGCCAACTGCAAAATGCTGTATGAGCAGCAGCAACTCATTCCTAAGGGTATGTGCATAGGGCCAGCTGAACTAGTCCAGGAAGGAATGCTGAATGCCATTGATGAATAATCGTGTAACGCTGCCACTACAAGAAAATGTAGGCTTGTAAGCTGCTCTCTACCTGCCAGTAGAATCTTGCCTGACTGAGGAACAGTCTTGGTGAGTGCTAGCTGTTCTGCGCCAACTTTCAGATGCTTTCAGACCCAGGTCAAAGAAAAGACAGACCAAACGGCCCAGTGTAAGCTAACTATCAACACTGGGGATCATCCAACAATTAGCCAGCGTTCATATAGGGTGTCACCAGCTGAACGACTCATAATTCGGGAGGAAATAGAGCAGATGCTGCAAGATGATATTATTGAACCTTAAGAAAGTCCTTAGTTCTCTCCAGTGGTACTTATGAAGAATAAAGACGGCACATGGCGTTCCTTCATCGGCTAGCGGCAACTGAACAAAAGTACAAAAAAATATATCTACCAATTGTCGCACAATGATGACACCCTAGAATGCTTGAGAGGAGCAAAGTACGGATGCAGAAACAAGTTACTGGCAAATCGAGGTTGACAAGACTGACCAGGAAAAAACGGCTTTCATGACTCCTGATGACCTCTATGAGCTCAAAGTTATGACATTTAAATTGTAACACATTAACCACATTCGAGCATAGAGATGTTAAATTTTCCTGGAACAAGGTGCATGAAAAATATTTCCTTGTCCTTAAGGACAATGATGGGACTGTCCTCCAGTTCCATCACTGAATGATGAGACTGCTGAAGCAGAACGTCACACCGATGCTAGCTGTTATGGGATAGATGAAGTTCTAGATCAAGTTCAGGAAGGTGCTGTAAAGGTGATAGCTCATGTTTCCAAAGTGCTCTCCAAGTTGGAGAGAAACTGCTCTACAAACAAGAATGGATGCCTTGCAGTTGCCTGGACCATCAAGAAGTTTGGGCTACGTTTATTTGGCATTCCCTTCATTGTTGTTACGGTTCATCATTCTCTATGTTGGCTGACTATTCTGAAGGATTAGGTAGGCCATCTGGTGACATGGGCACTGAAGCTTCAAGAGTGCGACATCAGAGTAGTATACAAATGTGGATGCAAACACAACGACACTGACTGCCTTTCAAGGAATCCTTTGGTGTAATACAGCAGCATGAATGAAACATCGCTCATTGCTGTATTAAATGATGCTGCTTCTGAAGCAGCAGGTCTCTGTTTGTACAGGAGAGTGAGCAGTGCTGCAAGCTGTGCTGCTTGCAGTGTGACATAGTGGTTACTGCTGCTGGCTTGCTGTCGTGCTGCAGGTCGCCAGTTCAAACCTCATCTTCCATACTTAATTTCTGTTCAGTATTTATCAGTTTTGGAATGTTCTCGAAAACTTTGGTGTTTACAATTGTTGTATTTTCGGGAATATTCTACGTTTGTATAAATATTATGAGTTCAGTTCATTTCAGTTCTGGCTGTAAGCTGGTTTTTGTAATGAACATGCTTTCGTTAGTGTGTTCTGTATTTCGTTGACAACGTTGCTTTCAGAGTTGGACTCGGTTCTAGTTACAATATGACAGTGTTACCAGAATTCGTTCATAATAAAAAGTGGAAGATAAACTGTTGAAGATATCGTGTGTGTTGCTAACAAATTTAATGTATAATCTACCAATACAGTACACAACTTAATCAGTTATCTATACAACTGTAATAATTCTATGAGAGTATGCCTAAATGAATATATTATATTTATAATGGCCATAATAAAAGTAAGAAATGCAATCAGTAAACAAAGATCGTAAAACATTCGATGGTCCTAGTGATATATCAGAATTTATCATTAAAAAAAGTTTGAGGAAAATAGACTCTCAGGTAACTTATACTCGTGTGTGTTATTTAGTACAGGAATATTTTCAACAAACCTATAACTATCAGTAGTAAAGACACTTCATAAAAAGGATAAAACACTAGACTTACAAAACTGCAGACTAGTCTTCCTACTGTAGCTGAAAGACTGATGTATGGAAGTTTATTTAATTTTTGAATGAAAATAAAATATCAATTAATGTTAAATATTATTTCAAGAAGTAAATCTAATCAAACAACAGAGGAAGCACAAACACATGCTGTCTGTTCAAAGGTATTCAGATACCTGTTAGTGGACATTAATATGCGGTTTCTTCCATGTGTCGCCTTGATGGTGGCTTGGACTCTGCTGCAGACGCTTTCAGTCAGGTATCTCAATGTCTGTAGAGGAATGGCAGCCCATTTTTACTCTGTAACCTAAATCTGAGGAGGCAATGATGTTGGACACTGGGGTCAGGAGCAAAATCAACTTTCTAACTTATCTCAAAGGTGTTCCACCGAGTTCAGGTAGGGATTCTGGACAGGCCAGTCCATTTCAGGAATGTTACTGTCCACAAGCCATTGCCTCACAGATGTTGCTTTCAGACAGAGTCATGCTGACAGAAACAATCATAATCTCCGATGTGTACCTCTGTGGTATGCACCACACTACATTGTAAAATTTGTTCATATCCTTCATCATTTAGTGATTTCTTAAGTGCAATAAGGGGACCACACCCTAACCACAAAAAACACCACTATACCCTAATCCCACCTCCTCTGTAGGTCACTTTTGGCGTTACATATGATGGCAAGAATTGTTTCTCAGGTATCCAACCCAAACCTTTTCACGGTTTACCACAGGGTATAGCGTGGTTCGTCATTCCAAATCACTCGTTCCCAGACATCGACTCTCAAGTGGGGTCGCTCTTTACACCACCGCAAATTTCACTTAGCATTGACTATAAAAATGTATGGCTTATGAGAAGCTGCTCATTTTTAACTTTCTATGCACATCATTGTGCTGGTTGGACTGCTGGCAGCACTTTGGATCTCATGAAAGATTCCTTCTGTAGATTTCATGTGACTTTTTACGATCACCCTCCACAACATTTGACGATTACTGTCCATCAGTATATGAGATGTGTCCGGTTTTGGGTTTGCTGTAGTTGGTTGTTCCTCCACATTTACACCTCGCAATCACATCACTAACAGTGGATCTGAGCAGCTTTAAAAGGATTGAAATGTCCGTGATGCATTTGTTACTAATGTGACATATAATGACTAAGCTAAAAGCCACCAAACTCTCGCCACTGACCCAGTCTGCTTATTGTCGCGTCTCCATTGACAACAGAATTCGTCTCGCCTCCTTTTATACTGGTAGGTCTGCCACTAGTAATAAATAGCTGTCGAATCCGCATTACATAGGCGTGTTCGGTAACTTTCCATCAGATGCTGTAGTTTAGAGTACAATTGTGTGAAGGTAAATGAGATGAAAACTATGTTGATGAGCTTTGAAGACATAAAAACAAAATAATGCTAGAATTTGGAGGCCACAGCATTGAAGCAACACCTTACACCAAGTCTGAGGAGCATGATTAGATTTATCTTTTAAGATCGGAAAAACATGTTGAACTCTTTAAGAAAATGTTGAATAAACACTGTTACATCTTAAACATGCTTGGGAACTAGTGTAAGGTCGAATCGGAAATAGGTGTTTACTGTGGAAATATGCATGTCCTGTTACAGTACAACATGTTAGTCTGGGACATGCAAATTTAGCAAAACAGTAATTTTGAATTCCAAAATAAGCTATAAGGTTAATGAAAAGTGCTACCAATAAGGAATTGTGCGGGAACATCTTTAAAGACTTTAACATTATGTCTTTTCTATGAATAAACTTGAGTATGTGATTGTTATACAGAAGTACATAGCATGGCTCTGTATCAGAAAAATATGTATAAACCAAATTTCTATATATGTACCTTGGTACAAACTGAATAATCTTCATTGCACTGCCTGGAGAGTTAAAGAGCATATAAACATAATGTTTATTTAAGAAAGAGGTAGAAAAGATGCTAATATCAAATAATTCCTATAGTGATCAACAAACCATATGTTAGTCACGTTGACACTGGTCTGACACACTGTTCAAGAATGTGAATGATTTGCTTTCCATTTCTTTCATATAAAATATGCTTCTACTGCTGTTTCTCTGTTTTGAGCGCTTCAGTGTAATCAGGTACCCAGAAAGGTGATATGAAGGGCTTCTTTGAATATTGGGACAAGCCCATTTTTGTTCATTCTGAGATAGAGGGTTCTAAAGTTAAATGAGCGCTGAAAAATCTGCAGTTGAGACACCAGAAATATTTAAGCATATGGCGTCTTGCTAGAGATGAAATTTTCTTTCTGTTTGTTTCGACCATTAATTTCAGAAGCATCATAGACAGAAAAGTGGAGGTAATGGACTATTGAAATAAGCCCTTAATATATACTTCGTGTGGAAGAAATATATGTTCACTGCATTTGTAAACCAATTAGTTCCCATGTAATATTATTTCCATTATACACATCAATTTGATTTAATTGATTTAATTTATTTATTCATCCATTCATCTAGTGATCATCTCACAATGATATATAATTTAAATAATTTTGGGTTTGGAATTGGGAGGGTAGAGGGAGAGAGAGGCGAGAGGCAGGGAGAGGAAAAAATGGTTCAAATGGCTCTGAGCACTACGGGACTTAACATCTTAGGTCATCAGTCCGCTAGAACTTAGAACTACTTAAACCTAACTAACCTAACGACATCACACACATCCATGCCCGAGGCAGGATTCGAACCTGTGACCGTAGCAGTCCTGCGGTTCCGGACTGCAGCACCTAGAGCAGGAAGAGGAATTAGGGGTGGGTGGCTAGTGGCTCAGAGGGTAGTATAAAGTTTGCCAGCTAGGAATGTGGGAGGGAGGGGTGATAGGTGCATGGGCTAGGCATGTGATGTACGGTTGCCAGACCCAGTGGGGAGTGCCACACACTGAAGGTGATGTGTGTACTTGAAGAGGGTGACAGGACAGAGGAAGAGAAAACTGTTGCGTGGAGGTTGTGAAAATAGTGCGTTACCAGCATCAGAAATTGAGGTCATGACGATTACAATAGTGAAGAAAGTGTTGCAAGGATAACTCCCATATGCATAGTTTGGAGAAGCAGGTGGTGAAGGGAACAATCCAGGTTTTGAAGCAGCCATCAAAATCGAGCACTTTATGATGAGGTGCATTTTGTGCTACCAGGTGATCAACCTTTGTTCTTGGCAACAGTTTGGTGGTGGGTGTTCGTCCTGGTGGACAAGTGGCTGGTAGTCATACAGACATAAAAAGCTATGCATTGTTTGCAGTAGAAATCGTATGTGAGCTAGCTGCTTTTGCAGCTGGCCCAGCCTCTGTTGGTGTAGGATAAGCCTGTAACAGGACTGGGGTATGAAGTGTTGGGTGGGTGGACTTGGAGGGTCTCGCACCTTTGTCTAACTCATGGATGGACTAGATGGAATGTTGTGTAGGATGTAACACCACATTAACGAGGGAAGTACTTGAGTAGGATGTCCTTGATTTCAGGGAATGATGAAAGACAGTCAAAGACTTGACAGAGAATACAGTTCAGCTGTTCCAGTCCAGGGTGATATTGGGTTATGAGGGGCACTCTTTTGTAGCTGATTTGTGTTTGGGGGTATTTGAGGATACGGCTCAGGAAATCTGTTTACAGACTGGGTTTGAGGGATAGTGCCTGGCTCTGAAGGCCTTCATGAGACCGTCAGCATATTGTACAAGGGAGGTCTCAGCACTCCACATATGTTGTCCACAGGTGGCTGGGACCGAGCGAGGTGGCGCAGTGGTTAGACACTGGACTCGCATTCGGGAGGACGATGGTTCAATCCCGCGTCCGGCCATCCTGATTTAGGTTTCCCGTGATTTCCCTAAATCGCTCCAGGCAAGTGCCGGGATGGTTCCTTTCAAAGGGCACGGCCGACTTCCTTCCCCGTCCTTCCCTAATCCGATGAGACCGATGACCTCGCTGTCTGGTCTCCTTCCTCAAACCAACCAACCAACCAACCACAGGTGGCTGGGCTGTATGGGGGCGTTTTTTGGGTTTTAAGTGATGCCAGCTAGCTAAATCCTAGGTACTGTTGGTGGTTAGTGACTTTAGTGTGGTCAGAGGTGTGGATGGAGCCATCAGAAAGGCAGAAGTCAGTGCCCAAGAAGGTGGCATGTTGTACTGAGGAGAACCAAGTGAAGCAGATGGAAGAGGTGTTGAAGTTGTGAAGGATAGGGTGTCTTTACCCTGTATCCAGATCATGAAGATACCAGTAATGAACCAGAACCAGACTAGTAACTGGGATTTTTGGGAGGCTACGAAGTTTCCTCTAGATGACCCACAAAGAGGTTGACATAGGAGGCTGCCATGCAGGTGCCCATGGCTGTGCCACCGATTTGTTTGTATATCTTCTCTTCAAACAAAAAGTAGTTGTGAGTCAGAATATAATTTGTAAGGTACATAATAAATGAGGTAAGATGTTTGGAGTTTCAAGGACGTTGGGAGAGGTAGTTTTCGATAGTGGCAGTGACATGGAGAGGTGGCATCAACAGAGATGAGTAGGAATCCAGGAGGTAAAGAGGTGGGAATGGTGGAGAGTCGATGAACTAAGTTGTTAGTATCTGTAATGGAGGAAGCTAGGTTTTGGGCAGTTGGTTGGAGGTGTTGGTAAACAAGAGCAGAAATTCTCTCAGCGGAAGCACAGTAGGCAGCTACCATGGGGTTCCAGGATTGTTGGGTTTATGGATTTTGGGGAGCATGTATACAGTGGGTATGCAGGGTGTCACTAGGATGATGAGGGACATAGACTTGAGAGAGAGGTTTCAGAAAGGGCCTATGGATTTCAGTAGGGAGGTTGTGTTGGACATCTGACATTTGTTTTCATAATACAATGAAATGAATAGCTCAAAAAATGTTTACATAATATTATATAAGTATTCTTCCATGAGTATAGTATATGTGTTCAGCCATGGCCTTAATGAAGGAACCGTACTGAAATTTGCCTGAAATTATTTATGAAAAGCACAAAAAATGTAAATCAGGATGGACATACAGTAAACTCCATCCTCATGAATATGAGGGCTGTGTCTTAAGAATTACAGTGTATCTTCTGGTTGGACCCATCCTCTTTATTATTAACCACTACTCTGAGTCTTGAAAGTTTCTTCGTGTTTGCTGCCGGATCCTTAAATCAACTTGACTCGATATTTCGGCGAACCAACTGGTCGCCATCTTCAGGAAAATGCTGCTTCTGCTGATGAGTCCCGCAGAGAACTGACGCCAGGCTGCAAATCGACGTCCTATATAGGCCACCGTTCACTACACGGCGCATGTGCCACCCATCACGGTTGCTGCCCTCCAAGACAGGGAGGTGGCGCCACCCTTAGTGGAACACTGCTGGCAACGATATATCGCACTCAGGGCCGCACCGAGGAACGTTCAATTTTGATGCGAGAAAATACAGGATTGCACGTCTTGCTAAGAGGAAACCCATTGTCTCTGTTGATTAAATTATCCGCCAACCTAATTTCAATCGCCTCTTTATAGACACTGTTCCAAAAACCGGAAATGTTGGCGACTACCTCAGTTTCATCACATTTCATACTGTGTCCTTCATTTAAGCAGTGTTCTGCTACTGCCGATTTTTCCAGCTGTTGTAGCCTTGTATGGCGGCGATGTTCCACACACCTGTCATGCACTGTGCGAATCGAACGGCCAATGTAAGCTTTCCCAAATTGACATGGAATTTTGTGCACATCGGGTTTCTTAAGCCCCAAACCATCTTTCACAGAGCTGAGCAGTGCCCTAATCTTAGAAGGTGGACGGAACGCATTCTTAATGTTAAAATTCCTTAAAATTCTACCAATCTTAAACGATAAGCATCCATCTTAAGGAAGAAAGACCACCGATCTATGTTCCTCTTCATACAACTCTGGAGATGGTCCAAACTCCATAGCCCAACGAACATGCTTCTCGGAGTATCCATTTTCCTTAAAAACAACCATCAAATGTGCAAGTTCTTAGGTTAAGCTATCCTCATCGGAAATGGCATACGCTCTCCGTACCAAAGTCCTAAAGACACCACTGCATTGGTGTGGTGGATGACAACTCTTAGGATGCAGATACCAATCTGTGTGCGTTGGCTTTCAGTGAACACTGTGTCCCAAACTACCATCTGCTTTTTTATAAACCATAACGTCTAAAAATGGAAGCATCCCATCATTTTCAACCTCCATAGTAAATTTGATGTGGGGATGAAGACAGTTGAAGTGGTCCAAAAATCTATTAAGAATATTTTTGGGCCACTTCAACTGTCTTCATCCCCACATCAAATTTACTGTGGAGGTTGAAAATGATGGGATGCTTCCATTTTTAGACGTTATGGTTTATAAAAAAGCAGATGGTAGTTTGGGACACAGAGTTCCCCAAAAGCCGACGAACACAGATTGGTATATGCATCCTAAGAGTTGTCATCCACCACACCAATGCAGTGGCGTCCTTAGGACTTTGGTACAGAGAGCATATGCCATTTCTGAGGCGGATAGCTTAACCCAAGAACTTGCACATTTGATGGTTGTTTTTCAGGAAAATGGATACTCCATGAAGCAGATTCGTCGAGCTATGTAGTCTGGACCATCTCCAGAGGTGTATGAAGAGGAACATAGATCGGTAGCCTTTCTTCCTTATGCTAGAGGCTTATCGTTTAAGATTGGACGAATTTTAAGGAATTTTAACATCAAGAGTGTGTTCCGCCCACCTTCTAAGATTAGGGCACTCCTCGGCTCTGTGAAAGATGATTTGGGGCTTAAGAAACTCGGTGTGTACAAAATTCCATGTCAATGTAGTAAAGCTTACATTGGCCGTTCGATTCGCACAGTGCATGACACGTGTGTGGAACATCGATGTCATACAGTCGGCAGAAGCAGAACATTGCTTAAATGAGGGACACAGTATGACATTTGATGAAACTGTGGTAGTCGCCAACATTTCTGGTTTTTGGAAAAGTGTCTATAAAGAGGCGATTGAAATTAGGTTGGCGGATAATTTAATCATCAGAGACAATGGGTTTCTTCTTAGCAAGACGTGGAATCCTGTATTATCTTGCATCAAAATTGAACGTTATTCGGCGCAGCCCTGAGTGTGATATATCGTTGCCAGCAGTGTTCCACTGAGGGTGACGCCACCTCCCTGTCAGGGAGGGCAGCAACCTTGATGGGCGGCGCATGCGCTGTGTACTGAACGGTGGCCTATATAGGACGTCGATTTGCTGCTTGGCTTCAGTTCTCAGCGGGACTCATCAGCAGAAGCAGCATTTTCCTGAAGATGGCGACCAGTTGGATCGCCGAAATATCAAGTCAAGTTGGTTTTAGGATCCGGCAGCAAACCCGAAGAGACTTTCAAGACTTATTACGCTGGGAAACCCTACGTAATTACATTACTCTGAGTCCTTTAAGCAATCGCTAACTGTGTAGTATGCGTTACTTGTGAGGAATGTTCTAGCTCCCTTTATAAACAGATGTATTTTAATAATTTTTCCATTTCCTTTTGGCATTTACTCTATAATTATATTCCCTAAAAAAATTCTGTTTTGTGTTCTTTTTGTTTTTCCTTGCTAAATTTAAATTCAAACTGGCTTTTGTTCCATGACTATGTGCATAACTATTAGTGGAATATTTAGCAACGTTTTCCCTCATTTGCACAGCAAAGTGGTACTCACTTGGAACAGTAATGGTACCCATTTTTTTAAATAGTTCTTTACAATATGGCTGACTACTGATGCTAGTTATTATTCTGAGGGCCCTTTTCTGCAGTTTAAAACTGTTTCCACATTTTGTGCCTTCAATCCCTAGAAATAATCACGTAGCTAAGAACTAAATGTACACAGAAATAGTATGTCACCACAAACTGCTGATAGAGTCTCAAGAGCATAACATGCTGGTGACATTCTTTTTGACTGAATTTTTGTGTTGATTCCCAAGCTTACTGATGACCAATATCCATCCCTAAAAACTTTTTGTTTGTTACAGAATCTACAGATGTATCATTTATTCTTAATGCAAAATAGTTATTTTCCTTCTTTATGCTGATGTGCATACTGTCTGATTTCTTTATATTTGATGTTACATACTACCCAATTGCAAACACCCTTGAGGGTTTCATTTGCTTTTTCTAATAGGAGTTCTGGTGCTATAGCTGTGACTATGATGTTGATGTCATCAGCAAAGAGACTTTTTTCCCAAAGTCTTACACTGTCTTGAAAGTCATTCGTATACACTGCCCGACAAAAACGGTAAAGCACCCAGAAGACACGGTCAGATAATAATGTAACTTTGTACTTGTACTCACCATTAGAGTTGCAGTTCTCTCTGTGCCATGTAGAACAGCCATCAATGTCCATTAACATTGTTCATGCTCAGTATTGTTATCAAGTCTAGTAGAATATATGAAGTGTGTGAATGGAGCTAGATGTTGAGTCACCACTGCAAAGTACACAAAGACGCCATGTACTCACGTGAGACACTGCTGTAAGGTACAATCAGAGTTTGAAATGGGGTGCATTGTGGGTCTGTATTTGGGCAGCTGGTCCATTGACCCAGTATCCAGATTTGTGGGGCATTTGCATGTGACAATGTAGGACATCTTGGGAACATGAGGGTGGACATAGTCTTCATCATCGTTCAGGTCGACTGCATCTGACCACCACAAGGGAGGATCTCCATAATGTGCAAAAAGTATGTTATAGTAAACCCTTCACATGTGCAACTGGTAACTGAGAACAAGTAATGAATTTTGTTTCATCTCTCATAAGTTCGCCACAACCAGACTAATTAATTTCTGTCTCATTCATAGGCTACTGTTAATATCACAACACAAATGACTGCATTTGGTTTGCAGTGTTCCCATGACCAGGAAGCATAGGCTGCTGACAAACGGCATTGCATTGCATTCAGTAAAGAATCACTGTTGTGGTTGTGCACTATACCAGATGACCATCATCGTTGAGTATGGTCTCACCTTGGAGAGAGATTCCATTCTTCCAGTTTTTTGGAGAGGTGCAGCAGCGTTACTGCTGGTATCGTAGTATGAGCATCCACAAGGTGTGACATTAGATCACAGCTGGTAGTGATTAATGGAACTCTGATAAGACAATATTCTGTGTCCACATGTGTTACTATTTATGTGACAGTATCACTGTGTCATTTTTCAGTAGAATAATCCATGTCCATACATTGTATGTATCTGTATGATCTGTCTGCATGATATTGACTTACTCCATTAGACAGCAAGATCCCATAAGCTGTACCCAACAGAACATGTGTGAGGCAGATGAGATGTCGACTCCATCTGAGTGCCAGTATACAGGAAATTAAGGACCAGCTACTGCAATTATTATCAGTTTGCCTCAGTTAGGATATGACTTTATGACACCATTCCTAACAGAATCAGCGCATGGATCGAGCCCAAAATGGGTATAAGCTCAGACTAATTATTGGCTTTTCTTCTGGGTGCTTCACTGATTTTGCCAGGCAATGTACATATATCAAGAACAGAACCGAATCCAATACGCTATCTTGAGGATCACCTATGTTTATATGTTTCTTGGCTGCAATAGTTTTACTAAAAATTTATCATCAGCAGAAATGTGAACTACCTCTACCTGTTTCCCCTGTTACCTGACCAAGATTGAAACTACTCATTTGGTATTACTCTTAAAGTTAGTGCTTCTAACCTATTTAGTAGCTTTTATGATCAACAGTATCAAAAGCCTTGGACAAGTCTAGGAACATGCCAATAACATAGTCATCCTTGTCAACACTTCCAAGTACTACTTTTGTGAAATATTTAATGGCCGATATTGTACTTTTTCTCACTTCAGAGACCAAAATGTACTTCGATAAAAATCTTGGATGTATTCTTGTACAGCAATTCATTACTTTATCTTTCATGACTGATTCAGCTGGTTTTGGGAATGCAGACATGAATGAAACTGGCCTTAGTGTTCATTTCTCTCTCTATTATCTTTCTTTTGCATTATTGAACTGGAGCATGCTTTAGGTATTCTGGAAAAATATCTGAACTAAAGGACTCGTTTATTATGTTTGTTGATGGAGCTAGCATGCTGTCTGTGCATGCCTTCAGAACGGAGACTGGAACCGCTTATATACCCAATGACTTTGTATTTTTAATTCCTGCATTGTCAGTCTGACTGCAAGCTCTGTCATAGCAAAGAGCTTCATTATGCTTACTGTTAAGTCATTATGGGTGTTACATGTGTTTTAGGAACATTTTCTTCCAACTTCTTTACAATACCCAAGGTATAGTCATTTACAAAAGTGGCCAATTCCTGGGTATTTTTCTGTTATTCCACGCTCATATCTGATTTGTATGTTATGATATTTGTGTCTGCTTTCTCCAGTTTAATGTTTTATAACATCCTGTACTACTCTCGTTTTATTTTCTGCATTACATGTAGCTGGAATTCCAAAGGCATTAATTTCTTACATGTGTATGCATCCACCATCACTTGCATCAATCAACTTACGAAAACACCGTATTTGCACACTATCATGCTAACTTACAGGCAAGTTACGAAAGTTGAAAGGCGTTCTACTTTCTTACACGATGTCGCTTCCCCCACCAATGCCCACGAGCTTCAGCAACTGCTGATAGACGGATCTGCCTTCCACTCTCATTCTGCTCTGAATCGTTCGTCAGCAGGGCTCTAGAACCGTTTGTTTATGTACGTGGGAAGTTAGTGTAATGCCAAAATAATTAGCCTAGTCTTTAACCAAGTAAATAAATAGGCCTGTTTTCCAAATTGGCAAAATATTCTTAAAGAATGCGATAGGAATAATATTCTAGTAGTTAGTAACTTCTTTGTAACAGAGTAACACACCTTCGTTTGAAGTGGCGAAATGGGTTGAAAGGAATTAAAACAGAATGTAAACTTGAGTGTTCATGTTACTGCAGGACAGTCAACACTGTAAAGGTATTTTTTATTTCAGTGTAATGAGACTAATTTTTTGCTTTAATCTTTGGGTGTAAATACTGCTGTGAAATTAAAATTTATTTGTGGCTTTAGAGATTGAAAACTACTCTTGACCCTCATTAATAACCTACATAAATATAAAAGTTTCGTATTGGCGTTAGCATTGAATAATGACTGTTCTGCAAAGTAGTAGACTGTTTGGTAACAAAATTAAGTATCATACCGTTAAAACAAATTTATTTACAGCCCTTGTGACCTATGAGAACCTTGACTAATTCTCAAAATAATAACAAAGCTGAACTGTTGAAACAAAAACCTTACTTTCTGGTGTACCTTCACCGTATTTTAGATGACTTTAGATAACATAAAGATTTAGAAATAGATCTCTTTGGAATGCAATAAGCCAGATTTCCACAAGTGTGAATTTCTTACACGTGCTTCCTCCAACGACTATGCTTACATTCACGTTAGTGTTTCCACACATCGAAGTTAGAAATGCTACTTACTTATGCGACTTTCAAGACAGCGGCAAATGAGGTTTCTCTTTCAGAAGTTTAGCAGCTTATAGCCGAAGAGCTTATAGTGATGTTGATGAACAGAAAAACAAATATTGAGTGTGGAAATGGACATCTCGCAGAAATCATCCAACCATTAGAAAGCATCCAATACGCTAATAAAGGACTTATCTGCCAAGCACGACGTTTCGGTCAAGAATCATTTCCGAATTAGTAAAATCAATTTTGAAATTTTCTCAAGCCATTTTTCTGACTCTGTAGAGAAGTCTAATAAATGTATGTAAGACGCCTTTCCAGCTCACGTTAAAAAAAAAAATTGGAAGTATGTGGTAAGTTTCTATGGGACCAAACTGCTGAGGTCTCTTGGCTTACACACTATTTAACCTAACTTAAACTAATTTACTCTAAGGACAACACACACACCCATACCCAACAGAGGACTCGAAATTCCTACGGGGGGGGGGGGGGGGGGAGCTGCGCAAATCGTAGCAAGGCACCTCAGACCGCACAGCTACCCCACGTGACTAAATTACATGTAACATTGAAATATATGACAACTTGAGGCACTGCTATATGTGTACTGCATTTTGATGAGCACTGTTTTAAATTTTTATTATATCTACAATGTTGTGGAGGTGGCTACAAATAATACAGTCAATTAGAACAGAGTTAATAAGAGATACTTCATTAATTACAACAGAACTTATCTTTACTCACTATGTTTGGCTGTAGCTACGAAACTGCACATACGAACTTGCGGTTCAGGACACACTAAATGAGCCACGATTACAGAGTGGCGTGTTGATACAAGTTCAGAATGGGTGTACTGTGGCCTCACTACAGTCACCAGAAAACAAGTTCATAGACACTTGTTGCCACAGTTCTGATAGCATTGGTACAGTTCACCAGAGATGGAAGTCTCTTCACTCCCTGATGGTTGATACAGGCTGTGTCACAGTGAGTAGGCAGTGCAACTGTGTTCCTCCAACAGGAACTTCCAGGAAGTGGGCAGGATCCAACCTCGAAAAGAACTACTCTCCTGGCCTCTGGCGACGCTATTTCAAGACAGAGGTGCGACGGTGATGCCTTGGAACTATGGGAGGCATGGCTTCTTCCTAGCATCTCATTGGTTCCTCATGACATTGCATTGCTGTGTACTATCTCTGCAATGATAGATACTTCTCTCGTGACTCTCATGGCTCAGTGACACCACTTTCCTCCCACCCAAACATCCACCTTGGCTTCAGGAATGGAGCTGGGACAAAACAGCGTGGGGAGAGGACGTAGCACTGATGCAATGGTGGAGGTAGGTGCCAAAGCTTAAGTCAGCGCCAAGCACCCAATTACATCCCAGTATCCACCCTGCACACAGCTGGAAACACAGGCCAGGAAATCAGCGACAGAGTATGCATCAGTGGCCATAGATGCAGAGACAGGCGATGCTTCAGGTGGCTCACTGAAGACAATTTCTGGGTCCTTGAGGTCATCTGGCCAGGTGGCTGGGTGAGGCCCTGTTGCTGGCTGCGTCATAGCCTTCCAGCATGACTGCGACGCTGGTGGAGATGCCAGATCGATTTCCATGGGTGTCTCCCACTGTGGAGTGACCAGGCTACCAAACACGATGTCTGTGACTATGATGGTGGCCACTGCATGCCCTTGCTGGATGCAGGATCTGTGCACAAAAGGGGGTAGCAGAATCTTTGAGAGGTTGGCTGAAGCTGGTTCTAAAGCTGTCTGTGCAACCCCATTGGGCCATGGATGATGTAGGTGGAATGGACACCACCTCAGACACCATACCCCATTCCCATCTGCGACCCCTGCCAAACACAAGAAAGAAAACCAGTTGCTGATGACATCGACCATGCAGGAGCTCCACTGGCGACTTTCTACTTTCCAACTTGGGCAGGGAGTGATACAACAGCAGAAAAACTTTCAAAGCCTAGTCCCATTTGTGGTTGGCACACAACTAGTCCATTTGTGATCTGAAGGTCCGTACAAAGAGTTCGGCTTCACCATTCAACTGTGGATGAAAGGACTTGTTGAATACCACTGTCAGTGCAAGACTGTTCAAACTTCCAAGATGTGAACTGTAAGCCATTTTGTGACACTATTACCTCGGGTAAGCCTTCAGTGCAGAAGATCGACATAAGAGCTGATACTGACCTGACTGATGTTGTACACTTCGTGGGAAAGTTGAAAACTGCTGTATGCATCAACAACCACTAGCTGGCATATGCCCCACTATGGCGCAGCAAATCTTTGTACAGGCATTGCTAAGGTCTCCCAAGATGAGACCATCCAAAGTACTGCTGTGAAGGAGCAAATTGGTACTCTGCACACATGGCACACAGTGAAGTCATGGACTCTATTTGTGCATCCATTTCCAGTTATGTGCAATGGTGTCTTGCCAACTGCTTGGTGCATACAATACCCCGTGTCCTTGGTGCAACAACCGAAGAACTTCCCACTGACGGGACTGAGTGACCATGACTGATGCATCGCTACTTTTGGTGTGCATCAGGAGGACGCTCATCTGTGCAGAGATGTACGCCAATGCGCAAAAGAGCGACGAAACACCAGGTAGCAGATCCCCTTCAGATTCCACGGCCATTCACAACAAACAAACTCGAGCAGCACTTAAAACGGCAGGTACGATGCCGTATCCTGCGCCACTGCAGAAGCTGACCTGAAAATCTTCCAAAAGCCAGATTTCTTCTGAATCAATGTGACAACAGGCATCTTCAGGGGAATCAAACACAGCATCAGAACCAATAGGGAGCCTCAACAGGAGGTCGGCATTGGAGTGTTTGGTAGTGGGCCAATATGCCAATGGACAAGAGAAGAACCTAACATTGTAACTTCTGTGCTGTACATGCTGGGAGGATCCAAACAGCGCCATCAATGGTCTGTGGTCCATAATTAGAAAAAAGTGGCGATCTTACAGATATTGATAGAAGAGTGTGACCCCATAAATGATAGCTAACGCTTTCTTTTCAAGTTATCTGTAGTTGCATTGGGCCATGTATTTGATGCAGACACTACTGGCCTGTTATTGGAGCCCTCTCGATGTGAGAACACCATACTATCGCTATAAGATGAGGCACCTACTTAAAGAATGACAGACCTTCTGGGGTTGAAGTGGACTGAACACCCATCACTTAGTAGTGTGTCCTTCAGCCACTGAAGTGCTGTCTGACAACCAGCTGACCATACAAACAGGACGCCCTTGAGTGCAACCAATTTAGAGACACTGTGATCTGAGCAGCACTTGGCATAAAACGATTGTAATAGGTTAGCTTTCTCATTACAGTTTGCAATTCTAATACATTGGTTGGCACAAGCAAGTCGTGAATGGTCACCAAGTGTGACTGTGATGGATGGATGCCACACACATTAATCACATGGCCAAGATGCTCAGTTTCAGTGAGAAAGAAGGAACACTTAGTGTGGATGCACATCAGTCCTACTTTGAACGACACTTGAAACAATGCCTCTAAATTTTGTAAGTGTTCTGCTGTTGTACGACCAGAGACAAATACATCATCTAAACAGTTAGAACAAGAAGGTACTTACAACATAAGTTGCTCAAGGTACTTTTGGAAAATAGCTAGGGCGGTAGCGCTACCGAATAGTAACTGCTGTAACTGGAATAATCGCTTTTGTGTGTTGATCACAAAAATCTTTTTTGATCCTTCATCAGAAGGCAGCTGCAGAGATGCCTCCTGGAAATCAAGTTTTGAAAAAAAAAATGATCCTAACCTAATTTGTCCGTCAAGTTCTCATGTCAGGGCAACAGAAAAGAATCAACAACAGGTTTTGGGTCTGTGCAGAGAATCAACTCAGCAATGTTTTAGTAAAAACAACCACTGCCCATTGGCTGGTCGACACTGGATTGATGTCATCACTGTCCTGTAACCACTACAACTCTGCAGCAGCTCAGTCCTGGTATGCATAAGGGACAGGATGACAACAACAAAAACTTGGGCTGTGCATTGTCTTTCAGTGTCACATCAACCTCGAACACTTGGTCCGTGCCTTAAGTGCCTTGGAGAAGAGGACTACACTTGTCACATAATGTATTAATATTGGGCAGAAACCCAGATGAATTAATTTGTAACACCTTTCTACGAGTTGACAATTCGAAAAGGTCAATGCTATCCCTGACAAAAATGTTGGAGACTTGTGAGAGTACAGCACATGAAATAATACTGTTTTAGTAATACCATGAAGTGTGGCTGGTGAACTGCACACTCCAAGCACTGGAATTGGCTGTCTATTGTAAGCCGGCAATGAGTTACGTGGGTGCTGAAGCTGTGGGCTATCCACTGTTTGTAGGACTCTCCTGGCTGCTGTTTTAATCTGAGAAACTTAAAATCAGCAGCCATTACATGCACTTGTCTTTTAAAATGATTTGATAGTTTGTCAGCTAACTAGTCATGGGGGACCTCATGAGATTGGCGATCTGGAAACAGTATTACTACCAACCGAAATACATCTTAGCCTACAGTGGGGAAAAAATGTTACATACACTGGTTACCTAATACACTTAGGTGCTGAAATGCGCTGTCAACTTCTCAACATAATGAGCATTGTCTTTGAAAATGGCTCTGAGCACTATGGGACTCAACTGCTGTGGTCATTAGTCCCCTAGAACTTAGAACTACTTAAACCTAACTAACCTAAGGACATCACAAACATCCATGCCTGAGGCAGGATTCGAACCTGCGACCGTAGCAGTCGCACGGTTCCGGACTGCGCGCCTAGAACCGCGAGACCACCGCAGCCGGCTGAGCATTGTCTTTGCTTTGCTCCAGAAACTTTCTGAATTTTAACTGTTTGTTGACTTGTTGCCAACTAAACAGGCTGGAGTGGCGATCATGGTTTTTGTCCCAATTTCTTACAGTGCTTGTAATAATTGTATAACTTGCATTAAAGGCTCATCCAGAAGAGACATCATGAACACTCAGTATAACAACACACACAAAGAGAAAACTAGCACCGCTGCAAAAGAGGGTTAGTTACACAGTGTGTCACAGTGGGATAGTCGCGACTGCATCTTTGGTGTTACTTTACTTATTGTGTCCGACTTCTTGGACACCGAGGTGGATAGTGATAATATAGTTCAAATGGCTCTGAGCACTATGGGACTTAACATCTATGGTCATCAGTCCCCTAGGACTTAGAACTACTTAAACCTAACTAACCTAAGGACATCACACAACACCCAGTCATCACGAGGCAGAGAAAATCCCTGACCCTGCTGGGAATCGAACCTGGGAACCCGGGCGCGGGAAGCGAGAACGCTACCGCACGACTACGAGCTGCGGACATAATATAGTTAATTAGAACACTCTGAAAAAATGATATTTTATTAATTAAAAACAAAATTATCTTTGCTCGCCATGCTTGGCTGCAGATATGAAACGGCATATATGGACTTCTGGTTTAGAGCACACTAAATGAGCCACAATTACTGAGTAACGTATTGATACAAGGGTCAGAATGACCATACTATGGCTTCACTACAGTCACTCGGAAATACAAGTTCGAAGAGACTTCTTAACACAGTTCTGATGGTGCTGACGCATTGAGACAGTTCACTGGATACAGAAGTCTCTGCATTCCTCAATGGTTGCCACCGTCTGTGTTGTGGCGAGTAGGCAGCACAACAACGTTACTTTCAGGAACTTCCTGGAAGTGAGCAGCATCCAACCCCAAACAGAACCACCCTCTTGGCTTCTGACAACACTATTTCAAGGCAGAGGCGTGGTAGTGGCGCCTCGGAACTGCGGGGGGCATGGCTTTTTCCTAGCATCTCATTGGCACCTCATGATACCACTTTGCTATGCAGTATCTCTGCGCTGATCGATATTTCTTGCATCGCTCTCGATACTCGACGACACCACATACAATATATTGAAGGTGTACCGGAGAGTGAGGTTTTTTCTCAACACTTCAGCTTTCTTTTTATTTTCAGGCTTAGTCAATGTTCTGATAAGTCACTGTTGTTGTAAATATATGTTTATTTTGCCCGTGCAGTACTTAATTTTGAAACTAAACTTCGGTCCACTGTGCAGAACAGTCATTACTCAGTGATAACGCCAAAGCAAACACTACCATGTGTGCATACTATTTTAATGAGGGTCAAGAGCAGATCTGAATCTCTAAAGCAGCAAATAAATTTCCATTACACAGTAATATTTGCACTCAAGGACTAAAGCAAAAAATGATCATCATTATTCTGAAATGAAAAATACCTTCAGAGTATTGACTGTTCTACAGTAATATGAACCTCAACAAGGCCATACTCTCAGTTATAATATTTTTAATCCATTTCGTCACTTCAAACGATGTTGTGTTATTCTGTTACAAATAAGTGATTATAAAGAGTTGCTGAATGCTAGAAAGCTGTTCCTATCACAGTGTTGAAGAAAAACTTGCCACTTTAGGACGTATTTATTTACTTAATTGATGGCGGGGAAAGTGACATCGTGCAAGAAAGTAGAACGACCTTTAACTTCCGCAACTTACTCGTAAACTGATGTGATAGTGTGCAAGTCGGGAGCTTTCACATGCAAGTTGACTTATGTGAGTGGTGGTGGGGGTACACACGTTTAAGAAATTCATGCCTGTGTAGACCTGGCTATACGTATATTGCTGTGACTCCACTTGCCAGGTATTTCAATGTTACGTGTAATTTAATGCCAGCTGGCACAACATGTCGCATACTTGTATTAGTCTTTCGTACAGACTCAGAAATATGGATAAAAATGATTTGAAAATAGATTTTACTCATGCAAAAATTATTTTCAACTAAACGTCATCCTCGTTAGATAACTGCCTTATTAGTATATTTGATGTTCGCAAACGATTCCTACGTGATGGCCGTTTCCATATCCAACATCTGTGAGCCCGTTTTGTCTTCATCAACGTTACTATAAGATCTTCGGCTGAAAGTGGCTCAACTCCCGTACGAATAATTTCATTTGTGGTCGTCTTGAAAGTCGCGTAAGTAGTGTTTTCGACTCAGGCGTGTGGAAACGCTGACGTGCATTAGGGTAGTGTTGATTGGATGCGTATGTAGGAAATTCGTGTCTGTGGAAACCTGGTTTAGTGATATTGCAGCAAGCAGCACCCTTCTGTTTATATTTTGATACGTCTTTAGAAGAGACTTGTTATTATCATAACAAAAATTGATCAAAATATGAATGAATATTATTCTTTTTCTTTCTTAAAATTCGTCGAAAGTTAATGTTCTCCAATTGCAATCATGTTTTGGTCAAAGGTCTCCCAAAATGGGAAGCACCATTCGACCACGGCCACCCTTCGACCATCGATCTAGAGTCGAATGGAGCACCTCAAATTATAATATCTTCATCGATCTGTACGAAGATGTTTGTTTATGTGTCAGTACCCGGTAGTCAGTGGGGCGTCGGTCGATATTGGTTGAAGGCTGAACTGTTCCAACTGTGTAGAATTGTGTATAGCATTAGCAGTGTAAGTGTACAAAATATCCTACAGTAAATTGTTATGTGTTTTAAAACTTGTAATTGAATACTATTGTAAACAAATAGATTTGTGTGCTTGTGGATTTTAAATAAAATTGGAGATGTAATTAGCCATATTTGCTACATAATACGTAGACCTACAAGGTGTCGGAAAATGTGTTGTTGAAACACATTGAAGCCCGAAAACGCCCTCTTACGTAGTTTTATAAACATTTCTCCCATTTATAATACTTCACATACAGCGCTGAAGTATTGCGTTTTGTGCCGGGAGATAAAGTAGAGCGGTAGCCTCCCTGTAGGTACAATTTTGTGATTGTTAACAACTACTTGTACCCACAAAGATGAAATTTGCTACAAATGAGCTAAATGTAAGTTGTTGCGGAAACTAGAACTTCTCCGAGTTATAAATGATATCCATAATTTCTATACATCTCTTAAAAAATAATTGTGATTAAGTGTGATCTGCGAGACACTATGTTTTAAAGCTTGGGCAGTGTCTGCAGACCAGATACTAATTCTGGAATAAGACTCATGTGGAGTGCTGAAATGTTGGTAAACAGTGGATTTAGTATTTTGTTGTATAGAATCAGTATTTTATCAGCCACAAATCGGGAGTGTTTTTCACTACTGACTCCATACACTAGTGTCATTTGTTGAACTGAACATTTAACAGATTTTTACGATCTGTTAAAATGCTGCTATGGTTTCAATAAGGTAATGAGTATGGTTTGATGAGTACATAGGAGTGTAGCCTGAGTGAACCAAACAAAGCAGAATATACTATATGGCGATCACTGCAATTGTGCAAGGACTCGTGCAGTTTGCCTGCTTTTTACTCAGGAAAGGCTGAATGTACTGAAAATATAACAGCTTACTGCTTTAAACGTCTTTTGATAACTGTGATTATAATATTCTCATTTGGAAAGTTATAATTTTGTATGTCATGGTAAGTTTGGTTTTGTGCCAGTTTGATAACTGCAAGGCTTTGCTTTCATTTCACATGTGGAGCTGGAACTTTTTTTGAAAAAAAAATATTAAAACATAATTGGTGTTCCACCTGTAAGAAGCATTTGTGTTTTTGGGAGGTGACCAGTTGCTTCATGAATTAATTCCATGCTCACCTGTAAGCCTCTCCATAACTGTTTGGTAAATGAACTAGTTGAGTTGTTGGAGGGAAAAAGAGAGCAAACCACAACTAGCGCAGTCACTTGTGTGACATTTCTTGTTCAACAGATCTTTCTAGTGATTACATATGTGCTTCACTTCTCATACAGTTTGTTTACAGCTAAGTACATCCTTTGGTTTTCACTTTGCTGTAATGGTGCTTTGAAGTGATCAATTGTAGAACGTTTTATTATGATTGTTTTTGGAAATGTACTAGTTGAAACAGAATGTAAATAATTAGTTGGACATTCTGACCTACTAGGTTATTAAATATCCACGTCACTTATAAAGCAAATTTTTAATATATGAAAGGATATTATATTCTTAAGTTATGCTGTGGTTATTTTTAGTGCTCATTTCTGTAAGTCATTGGTTTTAGTTTAATTTTGTGAAGAAGACATTTTATTTTGTCATATTATAAATATATTAACATTTTCTGCAGTCTATGTGACTCTTGATGAGAAAGTGAATTAATCTCTGAGCACCTTTTAAACACTTCATGCTTGAAAACAAATGTAACCTGACTTTTACAATACTACTCAGGTTAACTCAAGTAATGAGATATTACTATTGTACTGTAATCTTTTTTTTTTTTACTTATAATATTGGGCTGTCAACAATGATTTCTCAATTGATGAGGCACTTGTCAGTAAAGCATTATCTGTGCAGTCTGAGGCGCCTTGCCAGTTCATGTGGCTCTCCCTGTCGGAGCTTAGAGTCCTCCCTCAGGCATGGATGTGTGTGTATGGATGGTCATTACCATAAGTGAGATTAAGTGGTGTGTAAGCCTAGGGACTGATGACCTCAGCAGTTTGGTCCCATAAAAACTTACCACAAATTTCCAGTAAAGCATTTGAATGATTAATATTTAAGACAGTCTGATGTTTTGCTGAGGTCAGGTGCAGTTTATTTGTGTGTAACAGGAGGGGGTCAGAAGATAAGTGTCAGTTGTACTAATACTAAAATAATATAAGAGAGTGAGATACACATGGATCAGACCACACAATTTCTTGAAAGATTTGAAGATGAGAATATATGTAGCTAAATTTGGTCCTTTGAGCATTTTGGTTGCCAAAAGAATTATTTGTCAACAATTTATACTGCAGCAGATAATACACAGTTGGTTATTACATGTTTGTTCTATTTCAATTCTTTCTGAAGTGTTGAATGCTATTTTAATTTAAATTAAGTTTTTCATTATTTTTCAGAATAAAATTCAGTCACCAGTTGCTAAACTATCTTTATTTTGGGATAAGAAGTTTATTACAAAAAGTTACTCAATATTGCCTTACCATGTGTCAGTAAATTTTGCATAAGCACAGTGCAATGACATGTACAAAAATGTGCATATTGTATTTCATAATTATATAAACACACATTGATAATTCACATTCTCATTTATGTACGTATTCAAGTTGTTATTCTAACAGCAAGGCACATTCGTGAAAGCGTATAAAAAGTATGACTACATTATACAAAGGAAAGGCCTGAATGATGGGGGGGGGGGGGGGGGTGGTAAGGATGGAGTGTAATGATGGTTGGTAGCAACACGTTGTTTGCACCCCTGTATCCATTTTGTGAATGATCGGGAACACCTGCCAAACTAAAAAATGCACAGAGGGCATGCCCGCAAGGGGTGGGAAAGACTGGCCAGTTAAAAGCAATATCCTATTTTAGTTCTGAATACCTGATATTTCTTGGTATGCGTTTGGTCTCAATTATAACAATTTATTTTTAGTTTTTTAATTTTTTACTAATAACTAATTTGTCATAGCAGCATGACAGCCATTAAAGCAGAAGTAGGCTCCTGTAATTGTGGGCTATTGATCAGTTCATATGGACTACAGGTCAGATCATAGGCGTCTTTATTGATGAGGGAAACATGTATACCTCTGTCTAATGGGAACTTTAATATCTTTTGAGCCACTCGTGACAGCGCATAAATCTGTATTTTCCTACATTGTTGATATTCCTACCTGGAGTTTCCAGTGTTCGATTTTGTGCAAAAAGTTTGTTCTGTCTGTGGACTACAACAGAGGTCTCCCACAAATCAGAAAAGCCTCCATGTTTGGCTCAGCCACATGTTCTTGCTAAGTGTCACATCACAGCGTCACATTAGACTGGCACTCTGAACTGCAATGCTGTAAACATAAGCCCTTTATGTGGCCTTGCTTACCACATTGGAAACACTTTGAATTATGTCAAGGACAAGATTGTCCATTACACCTAGAAAAACACTGAGGAGAAGATTTCCTCACATTATTCTGAAGTAGACCAGTTGCTCTAAGAGACTGCGTCCCAGGGGGCTCGTGGTTCTTTCGGGAGTTCGTGCATGGCGCACATGGGGCCACTCATTCTTCCTTCCCTGGCTGGATTTCTTTCACACTGCCCTTCCCTCCCTATTCTCACTCCTACTCGTTGCCCCCCTACTTCCCCTCTCTCGGTGTTCTGATTTATATTGACCTGGCTATCCACCTGGTTCCATGTATTGCTTGCAATTTGGTTCCTTCTGCATATTCTCTTTCATCCTTTTTGGCATTTATGTCCCTGCTTGGGGTTTGACCTCCACTTCTACATTTTATCTTTTTAGTCTGAGGTGTTTCGGGAAGAACTCCTTCCCTAGTGTCTACGGCAGGGATTCCTCTCCTCTCTTCCTTCCCTGCCGTATCCCTCCTCCACCCTACTTGGTCACCAGCATGTGTAGCCAGTCCGTGTGGTGGAGTTGAGCCCTCTGACAACACGGGTATCGTGTTACTGATACCTGACTTGTTTCCTCCACATGTATGCCAAGGAGTGGTTGATTGTCTGTCTGGAGAATCAGAATATCTGGCAACAGCTGCCGTGCCAGGCAGTTCTTGCTGTGGCTGGGTGGTGCCCACGGGGATAGCTCCTGATCAATCTGCTGCGCCTGAAACTAAAACAATTTTGTTTAGAGACAGTTCTTGTGGGGGCTCAGATGTGGTTAAACACTGTGGTAGATACAATAGACAAAGGAGCAGATGAATGGCACCGTAACTGGTGGTTCATATTGAGCCACAGAGAAGTGCGGGAAGAGTGTTCCCAGACCCTTCAGTATTTCCATTATGTGGCAGAAGAAAAACTGGAAAGGGCCATCTTAGTTGGCATTCAGATATATTCTAGCAAGTCTAGTTCAGGAGAAGGTCGAGCAAAGACTACAACACACGTACAAATTGTTAGCAATTTACTAAAGCTCGAATATGTTAAATACTTAACTTTGGAAACACATAGTGTTCACACAGTTTACCGAGCGAGGTGTTGCAGTGGTTAGCACACTGTACTTGCATTCGGGAGGATGATGGTTCAATCCTGCATCCGGCCATCCTGATTTAGGTTTTCCATGATTTCCCTAAATCGCTCCAGGCAAATGCCGGGATGGTTCCTTTGAAAGGGAACGGCCTACTTCCTTCCCCATCCTTCCCTAATTCTATGAGACCGATGACCTCAGTGTTTGTTCTCTTCCCTCAAACAACCCAACCCAACTCTCACAGTTTACATGAAATTGGAAATTGTTGCTGTTGCTGACTCTCGTAACATTTAACATTTCATTACAGAATAATAGTTTGACATTAGGTTTCAATTCTTTAACTGATATAAAGTTCAGAATAACTGTTATAGTCACATGCTGCAGGATCTGTACTATGGTGATACTGTCTTAAGCAGTGGTTAACAATTTGTAGCTGATTACATCAAGAGTTGGCTGAATGGCACTGCACTCTAACATAAATAATTTTCCTGCCATGATGGCTTAAGGGAGACACTGGGGGTGTGTACACCAATGTCTCCGATTCGTTGCTGCATTAGGCAATCACTGTCTTTACTTGTCATGCCATATTGAGGTACCAAATATCGCATGAAACCTCATTCTGTGGACAACACCCCACTCCTGACTTTCACATGAGTTCTCTGCTTTCACTTTGTTTTGTTATTGTACTTTTTTGTATGGTCATACAGTTTATGGTTTTTTATAGAATAAAAGGTCATTTAATCATACAGTGAAGGATCTGGAAGCTGATTTAAGCATACAATGAAGGATTTTCCTCAACACAAATGGCCTCATTTCATTGGGTTGATGGAAATATCAGCACTGTTTCATTTTATATGAATATACGATACACTCAGGACCACGATAATTGAGTACAAACAATAATTCTACAAATTATGCAAAGACAATTTTAACAAATACCATAAAATTTGTGGATTTTTCCATTCCATGGACACCAGGTGACTGATGTTTGTTCTTTGCCATGTGGCAATAATTTTCTTTTAAATTCTGTCACAACAATTTTGCTCAATATGGGATGATGAATCTAATTTCATTATGTTTGCAACTAAACTGTTACTGTTGCAAGAGAACTTGTCAGTTGCAGTAGTTTTAAGCCAAAACATTTCTTTATAAAAATAAAACCATTTGACTAACAATCTACATCAGCTGTTTAGATTAGATTAATACAAGTTCCATGGATCATGAATACGATATTTCGTAATGATGTGGAACGAGCTGTAATCCAGCTATTATTGTTACTAATCTCAATTGGGTTAAAGCTGGGGCACACTTCATGAAGCATTAGTGGGATGTGAGCAAAATTTTTCCCTATAGTTTAAAAGATGTTATTTGAACTTAATGTCAGTTGAACATCACCATGGAGCAGTCTCTGAAATTCTTTGATAACTTACTGATGTTGACACTCTTGTACATTTCAGCTGCCCTGGTTGTTTGTCACAGTCTTGTATGCATTTTCTCTCACATAAGTAATTTTTATTGTCAATTTTCTTTATTTTGCCCCTTATCATCATCATCATGTCCCCCACTAATGGAGAGGTAAAGAACATAAAAGAAAAATGATCAGCTGTAAAATAAAATCTAAATCATTTGTAAACTAAGTAGATAATTTCCTGTTTTGTTCATAAATGAAGTAATTTGAAGACCCTTCTTTACTTGATTATTTGCCATGTTTAATACCTTACATAATTATACCATGTTATAGGATACCACACAGAAGTAACCTGACAAGCATGGAAAATAATATGGATGGAGCTGTTGGTGTAGAAGAGCAATATTCGTGGATGGTGATCAAGTTTGTTGATGTATTAGTTAAAAACAAGGACATCGGGGTAACTATATCTTCCTCCATATACTTTGATATGACTTGGCATTATAATCATGTTTTGAAATAATTGATTGAAGTTGTTACATGTGTTTGCTTTGTTTTGATAATGTATGCATTTACAAATTAACTGAATATTGAATCATAAAACTGAGTGAGAGGTCAAGTTAATCTTTTCACTTTTACATAACTATTACGTGGTAGATGCCGTAGCAGGTGTCACAGTAACCTGATAAGTGTCTTCCATAAGCTCGTATCCTCACCTATTCTTAAAGTACTTTCTCATTACACACTTAGTTTGTAACATTCTTCAGTATCACCCCACTTCAGATACTTTCCCTTTTTTGCCCCCCATATATCCAATAGTCCATATTTCACTTCCATATAATTCTGTGCTCCAGATGTAGACTTTCAGGATCTTCTTTCAGTTCCATACCAATAGCTGATATCAGTAGAGCTCTTTTTGTCACAGAAAACTTTCTTCATCTCTTGCAATCTCCCAAAATCTTCCTTGTTTCAACTGTCCTGTGTAATCTTTAATTCCTAGGTAGATTTGTTTTACTCCTGCCTCTACCACCTCGCTCCCGATTTTTGGTGTGCAATAAGTAAGATACTGTGACAGTACTTGAAAGAATATGCCCTGTCCTTTCGTTACCTCCATGTCTTCCCTCCTGCCATTAAAACCTCAGGTGTGTAAATCTCACTTGTTGGCTACTTTCCTAATCATTTTGTGGTCAGCCTCCCTTGTCCTCGTTGTCTGGATGGCTGTGTGATTAATCTTGTCTCCTTAAATCCATTACTTTTTTGATGGATGTGTTTATGTGACTTTCTTTTTGTTGTGTCTACTGCAAGTTTAAAAAATGACTTTAGTCAGCATTTAATTGTAATTTTATTTGATATCAGAATATTTTTTCCTTTCCCAAAGTTTGAATGTTAATAATTTTCTCTGCTACAATGTAACATCATGGCCTATTTGCTCCTTTGCAAAAAGTACAAAACAGTAATACTTCCCTGAACCACGCAGTTTTCCTTCTGTAGCAGCGGGGAGGATGGACTTTACTACAAGAAACTGATTCTGATTCAGTAATTAAAAACACCTAGTTTTTTTTCTGACATACTCTCTTTTTTTATATGTTAGTTTGTTTTTCCTACTGTGCACTTGATAGTTTTCAAGAGAAGACATAACCATTGTTCACATTTGACATTTCAAAAACTTATTTTACTTTTTAAGTAACAAGGTTGCATATTAACATTTATTTGTAGATGAAGATAGATGAAACGCAGGAGAGAATTCTGGCACTGAAGAATGAACAGGCAAAAATGCTTTATCGTCATGAAAAAATATCAGAAGCCTCAAATCTCTTAGAGGTATTGTGTGTGTCCTTCCTGACAGCAAATAAGCAGTTGAGGGTAAGTACACTGCCTCCATTTAATTTGTTTCCATTTCCATACTGTTCCACATCTTGGTGGAGGAGATCCACCATATTACATGTTGGCCTGTTCATTTTCGTATGTTCCACCATTGTAGTTGGTTGAGTTTCTGTTACTGCTCCATAAGCAGCTATTGATTGTTTTATCAAAAAACTATAATTATTGATTCTTCCTGAAACAATGGGATATGAAAATGTAAAGCCAATTGAGTTTTGAAGAAAGGATTGGCAACAAGAGTTAGTCTTTCAGTAGAAGTTGCTAAAACTGGAGGAAAAGTAATACAAGGTCGGTACAGTAGTGGATTCTGTACTCCACTGTGGGAGATGGTCAAGTGGATATTACAACACATAAAATATTAGAGCACTTTATTATAACATAGAGAAGATTAATTACTTAACTTTGCTACAATCCATTTCCACATGAATGTCATGAGTACTTATAACTGTCACTGAACTTCAGTGCATCACTTGATACTGACAAGGTACACATCTCTTCACTTGAAGTATTACTGACAGTCTTTTATGTAGAGCTCTGAATAATTCAATGTTTGCAATGCTGGCCTAGAAGAAAGATGATTGTGTCATCTTCATAGATAATCACGGACTGGGCTGAGCAGTACTCTGGCCTTAAGTAAGAGAGCGGAAGTAGCAGCGTGTGGAAACTCTTCTGGGCGTGTCTATGCCAATGTTGCTCATTCATTGATGCTTCTGGCAGCGACTATGCTCACTTGTGGTTGTGTTGCGAGGTACCAACCTTGCTTTGGCACCTTGCCTGTCAGACGGCACCACAAAAGTCAACTTGGAAAATTATTTGTGGTAGGTCTTCAGAGGAAAGTAGTTTACAAAAACTGAAAAAATGCTGTGATTTTTCTATGTCAAAAGGAGGAAAACAGATCAGGGATATGAAACTATCCACCTATCATCCTCCTCTACACAGCATTAAGCATCAATACTAGAAACCACTTGAAGAATACAGGAGTCCAGTCAAACAAAAGAAAGCTTTTAGAAATGGATGGAAAGCACAATAAACTATTTGCAACTCTTCAAGAAAATTTTAGACTGGAGTAGTGTAAATTAACTTCAACGTTGTCTAAAATTCAAAAATTTTGATTAATTGTCAACCAAATTGTGAAGTATTGATTTAACTTACAGCATTGTACTTAAAACATAAACGCAAATGCCATAGTTTTCTTTGGACTTCAACGATTTGTTGAAACCTACTGGTGACATACTCTCATTGTGCTGTAGACGCATTTACTTGTGCCGCATGATCTGCCCGAGTGCTATTTTATGTAAAGTCCTGAATTCTTTTATTTTTAACTTGGAACAAACAATCTATCAATTACAAAACAGACAATAGCTGTTAGAAGTTTCAGCCTTTGTGAACAACCTGTCACCTATTGTGTATGCCAGCAGCCAACATATGATAGAAAATGATTGTGGCAAACTTATTCAAATATTGCTTGTACATGGGTGCAACTCAAGATAGTACACAGAAATCAATGCATTTGTACCATGAAAGAAGAGTGATAAGACACACATCTACTAAAATAAATTGGACAATAATTTGCAGGCATATTGTTAGAGTTTTAAAACTACCATAGGCTACCATAAGTAAGCAGAGACTACTGTAGTTTCCCCAGTCAGTTAGTCGTACCCACATTGGGTGTATTGCATGCTATTGGCCGTTACCTCATAACAATTGATGTTTTTATGTATGCAGTATGTGTCTTACTGGATTCCCCTAAAAACTGGAAGAAGCTGTGCACTGTCTAGAAACTGAATGAGGATACATAACAGGCAGGATGACCTAAAAATAAAATTTGTTATACATAGTTATCCTCCTGTCTGTTACTTAAGAATAAACAGTATTTATAGCAAAACTGAAATTTTCAATGTTTAATTCAGGTTCTATTCGACAATTTTTGATTTGTAGCATGAAACAGAGAGACATAAACAACTTTTGCATTTATCAATAATAACAGGAAAATCTTGCCTTTGTTATGATGAACATCCTGTTGAGTACCAAATAACAAAAGTAATTATAAATTTTTTATGTTCATGCATGTAAACTGTAATTGCATCAAAAGTAATTGCTTTGGTTATACACTCCTGGAAATGGAAAAAAGAACACATTGACACTGGTGTGTCAGACCCACCATACTTGCTCCGGACACTGCGAGAGGGCTGTACAAGCAATGATCACACGCACGGCACAGCGGACACACCAGGAACCGCGGTGTTGGCCGTCGAATGGTGCTAGCTGCGCAGCATTTGTGCACCGCCGCCGTCAGTGTCAGCCAGTTTGCCGTGGCATACGGAGCTCCATCGCAGTCTTTAACACTGGTAGCATGCCGCGACAGCGTGGACGTGAACCGTATGTGCAGTTGACAGACTTTGAGCGAGGGCGTATAGTGAGCATGCGGGAGGCCGGGTGGACGTGCGGAAGGTGCAAGTGCCCGTCGACCTGGGACCGGACCGCAGCGACGCACGGATGCACGCCATGACCGTAGGATCCTACGCAGTGCCGTAGGGGACCGCACCGCCACTTCCCAGCAAATTAGGGACACTGTTGCTCCTGGGGTATCGGCGAGGACCATTCGCAACCGTCTCCATGAAGCTGGGCTACGGTCCCGCACACCGTTAGGCCGTCTTCCGCTCACGCCCCAACATCGTGCAGCCCGCCTCCAGTGGTGTCGCGACAGGCGTGAATGGAGGGACGAATGGAGACGTGTCGTCTTCAGCGATGAGAGTCGCTTCTGCCTTGGCGCCAATGATGGTCGTATGCGTGTTTGGCGCCGTGCAGGTGAGCGCCACAATCAGGACTGCATACGGCCGAGGCACACAGGGCCAACACCCGGCATCATGGTGTGGGGAGCAATCTTCTACACTGGCCGTACACCACTGGTCATCGTCGAGGGGACACTGAATAGTGCACGGTACATCCAAACCGTCATCGAACCCATCGTTCTACCATTCCTAGACCGGCAAGGGAACTTGCTGTTCCAACAGGACAATGCACGTCCGCATGTATCCCGTGCCACCCAACATGCTCTAGAAGGTGTAAGTCAACTACCCTGGCCAGCAAGATCTCCGGATCTGTCCCCCATTGAGCATGTTTGGGACTGGATGAAGCGTCGTCTCACGCGGTCTGCACGTCCAGCACGAACGCTGGTCCAACTGAGGCGCCAGGTGGAAATGGCATGGCAAGCCGTTCCACAGGACTACATCCAGCATCTCTACGATCGTCTCCATGGGAGAATAGCAGCCTGCATTGCTGCGAAAGGTGGATATACACTGTACTAGTGCCGACATTGTGCATGCTCTGTTGCCTGTGTCTATGTGCCTGTGCTTCTGTCAGTGTGATCATGTGGTGTATCTGACCCCAGGAATGTGTCAATAAAGTTTCCCCTTCCTGGGACAATGAATTCACGGTGTTCTTATTTCAATTTCCAGGAGTGTATAAAAGTGCAGAAGTTATGCGATTGACTGATTTCTGTTACTTACAAAATGCAGTTTATATTCTACGAGGGCAGTTCAATAAGTAATGCAACACATTTTTTTTCTCGGCCAATTTTGGTTGAAAAAACCGGAAATTTCTTGTGGAATATTTTCAAACATTCCCGCTTCGTCTCGTATAGTTTCATTGACTTCCGACAGGTGGCAGCGCTGTACGGAGCTGTTGAAATGGCGTCTGTAACCGATGTGCGTTGCAAACAACGGGCAGTGATCGAGTTTCTTTTGGCGGAAAACCAGGGCTTCTCATATATTCATAGGCGCTTGCAGAATGTCTACGGTGATGTGGCAGTGGACAAAAGCACGGTGAGTCTTTGGGCAAAGCGTGTGTCATCATCGTCGCAAGGTCAAGCAAGACTGTCTGATCTTCCGCGTGCGGGCCGGCCGTGCACAGCTGTGACTCCTGCAATGGCGGAGCGTGCGAACACACTCGTTCGAGATGATCGACGGATCACCATCAAACAACTCAGTGCTCAACTTGACATCTCTGTTGGTAGTGCTGTCACAATTGTTCACCAGTTGGGATATTCAAAGGTTTGTTCCCGCTGGGTCCCTCGTTGTCTAACCGAACACCACAAAGAGCAAAGGAGAACCATCTGTGCGGAATTGCTTGCTCATCATGTGGCTGAGGGTGACAATTTCTTGTCAAAGATTGTTACAGGCGATGAAACATGGGTTCATCACTTCGAACCTGAAACAAAACGGCAATCAATGGAGTGGCGCCACACCCGCTCCCCTACCAAGAAAAAGTTTAAAGCCATACCCTCAGCCGGTAAAGTCATGGTTACAGTCTTCTGGGATGCTGAAGGGGTTATTCTGTTCGATGTCCTTCCCCATGGTCAAACGATCAACTCTGAAGTGTATTGTGCTACTCTTCAGAAATTGAAGAAACGACTTCAGCGTGTTCGTAGGCACAAAAATCTGAACGAACTTCTCCTTCTTCATGACAACGCAAGACCTCACACAAGTCTTCGCACCCGAGAGGAGCTCACAAAACTTCAGTGGACTGTTCTTCCTCATGCACCCTACAGACCCGATCTCGCACCGTCGGATTTCCATATGTTTGGCCCAATGAAGGACACAATCCGTGGGAGGCACTACGCGGATGATGAAGAAGTTATTGATGCAGTACGACGTTGGCTCCGACATCGACCAGTGGAATGGTACCGTGCAGGCATACAGGCCCTCATTTCAAGATGGCGTAAGGCCGTAGCATTGAATGGAGATTACATTGAAAAATAGTGTTGTGTAGCTAAAAGATTGGGGAATAACCTGGTGTATTTCAATGCTGAATAAAACAACCCCTGTTTCAGAAAAAAAATGTGTTGCATTACTTATTGAACTGCCCTCGTATAAGGATGAACAATACACATTGGACTAACATTTAATGATGTGCAGTTCTAATTATGTACAAAACAGTCAGTCAAACAAACAAAAAAATGGAGAAGTCGTATTTTACGTCTATGATGTCACTTGTTGTTATTACCAGGAATCATCGTAAAATAAATGAGTCGGAGTTCGTTACTGTATGGTTTAGAGGTGATGGTGTTTGTAAAAATATTAAAGTTTTTGGTGATGTTAAGTTTTATTACCACAACTACAGTAATGTACCATTTCTTTCCTAATCTGCTGTGAAAATTATGTATTTATTTATTTTTAAGGAAAACAATACACATTGATCATAGTACACACTGATCTTGCCAAAAGCCAAGAGGCAATTCTTCTTGGTGTTGTTATTCTCATGGACACTCTGGGATGCTCTCTGTGTGAGGCACCTCTGGGTATCTATGCGAACTGCAGTGCATGATTTGCGCATGCACGGTACTGCACTGATGTCACTTTGGGTGTGGTGCTTGTGCGATTTTATTTGCGGCTGGAAGTTGATAAGGCCGAAGGCTGCCACGAGACTATATGTATAATGAATCTGGAACAATATTATCAGTTATCATACAGCACTGAGGCAAGATGGCCACGAGTGTAGAAGTGTGTGATTCGAACTTGAGAAATAGTTATAGATATGCTGTTAAAAAGGGAGTTTGTAGGTATTGTAACACTGAAATAACAACGCTAAAAGAACGAATTGCTAAGTTACAATTGATAGTCAGTTCCTTAAGAAGCGATATTGACTCACTCAGGAAAGAAAATCAGGATCTACGATCGAAGCCAAGCACTAAGTGAAGTGATGCAAGACAAAAGTAATATATCGTCCGAGTGGGTAAAAGTGTCGTACAAAAATAGTGTTCCAACTACAAAAAGAACAACAAAGTCTGCTAAAACCGTCACATTTTCGGAAAAAAACAAATATCATGTTTTGCAAACAAGTGACTGTGACAACTACTCTCCAAATGATCGTGAACTTCAAAAGTCAGTGAACTGAAAATGAATAGTGTTTTTGCAAATAATCTCAACAACAAACACAGATCATCAGGGAAAAAGATTAATGTGCTATTACTAACAGACAGTCATGGCAGAAATCTATCCAGCATGCTCCGTGAGAAAAATCGCGACATAGCAGTGACTAGTATAGTGAAACCAGGAGCAGGATGTAAAAATGTTGTAGACATTAACTCTCAGACGAAATTAATGCAAGAAAATGACTTTATCATCTGTATAATGGGTTCAAACGATGTGGCAAAAAATGAAGCAGAGGTTTGCAAGAAAATGCTGCAGAATTTTTTACAAGCTAACAAATGCAGAAACACAGTAGTTGCCACATTTACTCATAGGCATGATCTGATTTATAGTTCGTGTGTAAACAAAGAAATTCAGAAAACAAACATTAAAATAAGGAAACTGTGTTCTCAATACGGTAAGTGCGATGTACTGGATATAAGCAAGCTGCATCGAAATCTGCACACGAAGCATCGAATGCATTTGAACTATGAAGGGAAAAGGTTTGTTTGTGATCGTGTTAGTGAAATAATTAAAGAACATCCTTCCAACAACAGCGAGGAAAACAAAATAAACAAGAAAGAAGAACGAAAATACAACACTGCTGACGTTCCTAATTTAAACTAGAGGTATGTGATGCTGTAAATATGATTCCCAATTACCAAATCGTGAATACGCCCAAACTAAAAATTTATCACCATAATGTACAATCCCTGCATAATAAGATTGATGAAATTAATGTACTATTAACACATGAACTTAATCCAGAATACGAAAATAAACAAATTTGTTTTGGCTGCTTACTACTGCAGGAAAAACAGCAAGCAGGGTGGGGTAGCAATTTACACAAAGGATAATGTAGATTTTATTACACTACCTGACTTAACTAGGGCAAATGTCGAAAAGGATTATGAAATTGCAGCTATAAAAATTACTCAGTTCAACCTGGTTATTGCTACAGTTTACCGATCACCATCCAGGAATTTTGAACTTTTCTTAAACAAAATGGAGTCATTGCTAAATAAAGTAAATAAAATGGATTGTGAATTGATAATCTGTGGAGACTTCAATATTGATTTCCTCACGAATAGTGGAAATAGGGAGACCATTTTGAACCTTGCAACATCCTTCAATTTAAAGGCTGAAGTAAAAGCAGCTACCCGAGTAACAGAAATTTGCCAAACAGCTCTTGATCAGTTTCTAGTCAACACCTCACTAAAAATTTTCAATGCAGGTTTTAGTGAACATCTTGCTCAAATATTAAGCATAAAAGTACAAGGCAGTATTATTAACAATATGTCTTTCAGAACAGCATATGAAAGTTATAATCAGCATAATGTAAACTACTTCAACAACTTATTACAGAAAGAAAAATGGCTAGGAGTGTACAAAATGAACGATATAAATGAAAAATTCAACACTTTCATTGATACATTAACCCATTTCTTTGAACTTGCATTCCCACTGAAAATATTAACCATACGGGGGAACTCTAGAACAAACAGCTGGATCACAAAGGGAATAAGGGTTTTATACCAGAAGAAAAGACTACTTCATGAAATATGTAACTCAAAAAATTCCTCACCTGTGGTACGCACATAGTATAAAAAATACTCCAAAATATTAAGAAAAGTAATAAAAGCAGCAAAAATAATGCATAATGATGGAATCATTTATAATTCAGCTAATAAATCAAAGACTATGTGGAGTGTTATAAAAAAAGAGTGTGGAGAATACAGACAATCATGCAAAAAATATAATACTATCACATAAAAATAAAAAAAGTAGCAAACCCCTTAGAAGTAGCCAACACATTTAACAACTTTTTCACAGGTGTTGCTGATAATATGTTACAATCAAACTTTAAGAGCACCCAAGCAAATGAATATAAAATAAGTGCATGTACAGGATCAATGTATATCAGTTCTGTTTCACAAGATGAAGTAGCTAAAGCAATAAAAGGACTAAAAAATTCAAAATCGGCAGGTATTGATGATATAGCTGCAACAATGTTAAAGAAGAGCGCATCAAACCTAATTGAAGTACTCACACACTTATGCAACTGCTCACTTCAGGCAGGCACTTTCCCCCATGTATTGAAAACGTGAAAAGTTATTCCTGTATATAAAAAAGGGGATAAAGACAATGTAAATAAATACAGACCCATCACAATTTCCTCCTGCATCTCTAAAGTACTGGAAAAAGTTATGTATGAGAAACTTATAAAATTTATAAATAAAAACAGCATCCCATGTAATGAACAACATGGAATCAGAAATAAGAGGTCAACGACAACTGCTGTCTATGAGTGCATCAATTCCATCCTAAACCTGATGGACAAAAAACATGAAACAATATGAGTCGTTATTGACTTGTCAAAAGTTTTTGACTTGGTGGACCATAAAATTCTGTTATGAAAGCTAGAAAGATATGGTATTCGAGGTCTGTCCAACAAGTGGATCAGTTCCTTCCTGACTAATCGTAAGCAGGCAGTGTGCATCAAGCACACAAATATTGAACTAAAACTGTATCTAATCACTTATCTGACTATAAACAAATTAAATATGGCGTACCCCAAGGATCAGTATTGGGACCCCTTCTGTTTCTTCTGTACATAAACGATCTAAACTTAAATGTTGATGCACACAAAACAATCATATTTACAGATGACACCACGATTCTACTAAAAGGAAATGATGATGAACAGTTGCAGCAGACAGTAAACATGGTCACGAAACAACTTAGCAGCTGGGCAGAGTAATCAGCATGTAATAAACAGTAAGAAAACCATTGCTCTAAAATTTCACAATGTTCCTAACAAGGACATGTTTATCCCATCAGTCTCTATCAATGACGAACCAGTTGGTAACAATACTGAAACCAAATTCTTAGGACTTTGGCTGCAGAGTAACATCAGATGGAATAAGCATATTGAATATCTCAATGCAGAACTGAGCAAAACATGTTACCTTCTTTGTTCATTAAAATCATGCTGTAGGGAGAAAACAGTATTGAATGCATATAATGCGTACTTTCATTCTCGTCTTAGATATGGGGTCACCTTCTGGGGAAACTCCAAAACAGCTAATAGCACTTTTAAACTACAAAAAAGGGCCATTAGAATCTTGTTTGGGTGCAAGCCTAGAGACTCTTGTAAACCCCTGTTTAAGAAATCTGCTATTCCTCCATTACCATGTGTATACATTATGGAAATCCTCTTCTTCTTTAAATTAAATGTAATAGGCAAGGACTGGAGACTGCAAAAAAAAACTGTGATATACATGATCACTTTACCAGACAAAACAGAAACTTACATATGACTCAAATCAGCACAGCACTGTGCCAAAAAGGTACTTTTCACATGGGAGTTAAGCTTTATAACGAACTTCCTGAAAACATAAAAGCTATCTCTGAGGTCAATACATTTGGAAAATCTCTAAAGTCATATTTACAGCATCTGCTTTTACTCCATTGAAGAATATTTAAATTTATGAAATGTGTTATATAAATACTTACGTGTAAAGTGTAGTATTGTAACCTTAAATATGTATGACTTGAAATTACTTTCAGCCTGTATATTTATAACTTGACTTGTCCAATGTCTTATGCCTAAGCTGCTATGTAGACAACTGGACCAATAAAAGATACTATACAACACAATGCACGTGCAGCAGCATTGGACAGCGAACAGAGATGCCATGTTATGGGAGGAGGTGTAGGCATTGTCGGCCAACAGTGTATTTATTTATGTTTCTTTCCCTATCAGTACTACCAGCAAGCCTACCATTTACCGTGTCATTTATGTAGTGCACTAAAACTACCAAACTATGAGCGCACCTCTGCATGTGGTCGACAGGTATTTCAATGTGTGCTTAGATGGACATTAGGCATTCTCAACCAACACAGAAGAAAGAACTGTCCTGTTATGAATAAAGTTATTTCTGTGGGACAAAGTGAGTTTAGTTAACTGCTAACACTCTAAATTACCTGTAGTTGTGGGCTATGGGTAAAGTGTTGAACACTCAGTGTACAGTTTGCAAACACACTGCTCCAGAGCTTTCAGCACCACACATACAAAAGTTCTAATTATGCTGTACACCCTACAAATAGTGAAACTGGTGGCTGGTGGAGCAAATACAGAAGGTGCCGTCTTCACATTTTGTGCATGCTCTTGCTGTGCACATTGGTTGTCTTAAGTCAGAAGCCTGTAGCCCATAGGCCAGCTTGTTGTCTAGTGTCTGACACATGTTTGTACAATCCAAAAGGCACTCATTTGAAAATGACACAGTAGCTGGAATAGCCAGACAGCACATTGCGATAAAGATTTGATAGCCAGAAATTGACAGTGTCTTCGTTTAAACAATTAAGTATGTCAGCAAAACCATACTCTTTAAGGAAATATTTAGAAAACGCTGTAGTTAAAGAGCAGTCTCTCCATATTCGTAATGTATATTACAACAAAATAGACTGGCACTGCTTTTGTGTTAACTGAGCTTTGTCTCAGTTTTAATTATGCTAACATTTAAGCATTCCTTAGCTTTGTGTGCTACTTTTAACCTTAGTCAAAAGCTGAAAACAGGTTTTCTGCTCCCCACATGTATCATGATAAAACACAGCAGCACCTATGGGAGCTGTTGGCTCTCGTGTTGATAACTTTCTAGGTGGTGAGAGGAAAGGGAAGAGGACAGGAGCAGTTAAAGGGAACAGCTTTTGCAACTTTGGAGAGGGGAAAGAACAAAAATATATCATTATTGTTGTTTAATTGTCCTCTTCTCAAGTACTAAATTTTTCAGAATACTCTTTAATGAAGGAGTCATTTGAAGCAATGTCAGTGCTTTCAAGAAAATTGATTCAAATGTCTTACCTTCAGAAAGCCATTTTCTTGCAAATAATTCAGCATCACATCCAGAATTAATCCACTCTTCCACAGTGACACCATCAGTGGTTCGTCAGTAAATTCTACACAGCTTTCATTCTGAATGTGCAGTACCTGGATGCGACCTTTTCTTTCACTGGGTCCAGTACATTTTCTATCCCTTTTTAACTGTGTATTACTGTAATTGTCTTCTGTACTATCTATATTTCGGCTTTTGTACCATTATTGAATACACTGCGAAAAGTTCTTAGACCGTTAATACATCATATCTGTTAACACAGTCCAAAGCAGTGTTCTGTTGCAGCCGTACAACCTTGTGGCTCATTTCTGCTGCTGTGCTGGCAAGTTCATATTCATTGTAAAGGTGCTCTACTTCCTCCAACATCTCCACTTCCGTATAGCATCTTGAAATTGAAATAGTTCTCTCTTGTATCCACTGCGCAAGCACTCAAATGCTTACCATTGTACAATCTGTTACCTTTTCTCTCTTATGTGTCACCCTCCATTATTGTCTATCTTTACCCTCACAACAGTTGGGTGTACCTGATTCTGTGGTGTAAGCGACCTGCCCTTCCTGTTCAACTTTCTCCAACATGTCCCTGACAAGGGAGCTAAAAGTTCTGAAAGCTGGGTAATGTGTCATTTTACTTTTATATTTCTCACATCAGTGCTATGCATTTTGCCATCTGAAGGTAAGTACTAGTCACCTATTCTTTCTCATTATTAGGGAACTGAAAAATTGGCATTTCCAATAAATGCAAATATAGATGTGAATTCTGCTTAAAAAAAATTCGAAAGTGCAACATTAAGTATTAAACGGTATTTCGTGGTGAATCGTATCCAGATTAACTCTTCCATCAGGGGTGGTTTGATATACCTTTTTATTTTCTGTGTATAAATGTTGATAATGTAACCAATTTTTAGTTACTGGTATGCATACCATCTGGGGAAGCCCAATTTTAGAAGATAATGTGCATAAGAACATGTTTGCAAAATAAAAAGTGCACAAATTTGATAGACATACTGGGGCTCTTGATGCTCTGGTGCCATGCTGATTGGGGGTGGTGGTTAAATGTCCTGTATAAGATATACACCACATAATGCAACATAGGACTCAACCGTGGCACCTAGCATCTTGGAACAAAGAAATGTGTGTGTGTGTGTGTGTGTGTGTGTGTGTGTGTGTGTGTGTGTGTGTGTGTGCGTGCGTGCGTGCGTGCGTGCGAGCTGAAGTTGAAAAATTGGTATAACGTGGGCACTTTAATGTGGCAATTTTACGTGGTTGGTGTTTTGAACTGTGACTGCATCAAATATCGGTAGAGGTCAGCCCCGGACTACCTCGTTTAGGATACTGCTAACCTCGGCATGCAATCTTGCATTAGCCTGCACCAAGTGCTTTTTGTTGTGCATTTCTCATGTTTTCTTTTCCTATTTTGAAATAAGTGAAAAGACTAATGTCAGTGTGTCATGGAGTTTGATTATGTCCCTCACAATACAGAAGGGATCAGTGATCCCTATGACTGCATGTCAGGTCTGCTTTTGCAGAAACACAGAACAAGTGTATGTTGGCTACTGTGCGAGAGGCAAACTAATCGTGTTTTCTTAAACCATTCCAAACTCTCTGGCAGTAATAATTCTAGTTTGTATACACTCATGGCCAACTGTCTGTTTGTAGTATCCACACTGTCCAGTATAGCAACCGAAATACAAAACAAGTCAATGTATTTCAATCACACTGAAAGGAGGAATCACCTGATAGAATTTTGCACAGCTCACAATTTAATAATTACTACTTATTTTAAGAATCGTGAAAGAAGGCTGTATATGTGGAAGAGGTGTGCTGACATTGGAAAGTTTCTGGTGGGTTGCATAAAGGTAAGACAGGTTTTGATACCAGATTCTAAACAGCAAGCTTTTCTCCAGAGGATGTGAACATTGGCTATAAATTCCACATTAAAACTAAGAAACTGCAGAAAGGTAAGTAATTACACACAGAACCTGGATAAATTGAAATGAACAGAGGTTCTTAAAAGTTTCGTTGGCAGCATTAGGCAGTAATTACAGAAACAGTGGAAATGACTGCAATAGAAGACAAATGGGCAGCTTCAAGAGACAAAATAGTGAAGCAGATAATGAAATAAGCAAAAAAAAAAAAAAAAAAAAAAAAAATAAAGACCAGATCCGGTAGAAATCAATGCATATCAGAAGAGAGATTTAATGTAATTGAAGAGAGAAGATTGAAAATGCAGCAAGTGAAACATGCAAAAAGTGTAAAACATGAGATCAGCAGAAAGTGCAAAGTCACAAAGTAGGGATGGGTAGACAAGAAATGCAGGCATATAGAATAATAATACGTGTCTGTGGAAGAAATAGATCCAGTGTATAGGAAAATTAAACAGGCCCCTGGAGAAAAGAGAAATAGCTATATGAATATTAAGATCTCTGAGTGCAAGCCTATACTAAACAGACAAAGGAAAACTGAAACATAATGAATAGAGGGTCTGTAAAATCGAAACAAACTTGAAGACAGTATTATGAAAAGAGAAGAGAAACTGAATGAAGTTCAGATGGGAGATATGACACTTCAAAATGAAATGAAGTGATCGTGTGGCACTGTTGGCCAGAGGCCCCATCCAGGCAATTTTGGCTGCCGGGTAGCAAGTCTCTTTTTTTCAGGTTACACCACATTGGGCAACTTGTGCACTGGTGGTGACAACACGACACCCTCTCCAAGAGTGGAGAAAATCTCCAACCCAGCCAAGAATAAAACCCGAGCCTACTGCATGGGAGGCAGACATGTTACCACTCAGGTAAGCAGGTAGACTATGACACTGCAAAAAGGATTTGACAGAGCACTAAAAGACATAAGTCTAAACAAGAACCCAGGAGTACATGACATTCCCTCAGAATTACTGAGATCATCAGGAGAGCTACAACAATTCCATCTGCTGTGCAAGGTATGAGACATGTGAAATACATTAAGACATTAAAGAAAAATGTAATAATTCCTCTTCTAAAGAAGTCAACTGCTGACAGGTGTTAATTTTACTGAACTATCAGTTTAATAAACCACGGTTGCAAATAGTGACAAGAATTGTTTACAGAATAATGGTTGAAGTCAATCGTCGGGAACGTCAGTTTGAGTTCCAGAGAATGTAGAAACACTGGAGGCAGTACTGACACCATGATTTACATTAGAGGGTAATGCCAAGCCTACATGTATAGGGTTTCTAGAATTAGAGGAATCTTTTGAGAATGTTAACTGAAGTGCATTCTTAAAAATTTTGAAGGTAGCAGGGAAGAAATACAGACAGCATAAAGCTATAGCCAGGACATGAAAGTGAAGCAGTAGCTGAGAAGTGAGTAGAAAGGGTTGTAGCCTCTCCCCAATGTAATTCAAGCTATACATTGAATAAGTATTAAAGGAAACACAGGAGCAATTTTAAAAGGGGATTTAAGTTCAGAAAGAACAAATAAAAACATTGTAATTCAGTCTGAGACGGGAAAAGACTTGTGAGAACAGTTGAATGGAATCAATAGTGTCTTGACAAGATGTTACAAGATGAACATCGACAAAAGGGAAACAAGGGTAATAAAATGTAGCTGAATTAAATCAGAAGGAATTGATTAGGAAATGAGCCACTAAGAATAGTAGATGAATGTTGCTATTTGGGTAGTACTATAACTGATGAGGGCCGAAGCAGAGAAAATATAAAATGCAGTCTGGCAACAGCATGGAAGCATTTCTGAGAAAGAGAAATCTGTTCTGTAGGCCCCAGTGGAAGTGAAACGTGAATGATAATCAGTTCAGAAAAGAAGAGAATAGAAGCTTTTGAAATGTGCTAAAGAAGAATGGTGTAGATTAGCTACTGGATCAAATAATTAAAAAAGGTACGGAATCAAATGAGGGGGAAAGCTCGTGCAAGAACTTTATCAAAATTGATCTCGCAAGGCACTGGGATTACGAGTCCTGGAAAACACCAGTGACGGTGCTGAAGCAGCGTGTGGTGAGCAGGGCCCAGGGAGTAGGGGTGGAAGAGATGAGGAGGTGGGTTGGCAGACCGTCCCCCCACTCGTGGGACGATGGCCTCACAGGAACCCCAGACAGTGATTTGCCAGGCAGCAACCCCCTCTGCAACGCGAACCGGACCATCTGCAACACAGGAACGGGCATGGCGGTGATCCCTCTGGAACAGGCCCTGCCGTCCGCGGCTGCAGCTGGTCGAAGTGACGGGCTGTTGTAATGGGACATCATCCTCTGTAGCATACTTTTCCTCAACATTAATTGTTGATACCAATATTGTTTTTCGAATTTTGGACGGGTCAGTATTATCTTAGTTGCTGTTCTGAAAACTTCATATAATTTTATACACAGTATTTTATATTTCAAGCTAAAATTATGAAAAGGAATTACTTTATAAAATATTTTAGTTGCAATGTTATTATCGATAAGTACTAGTTCTGAATGTTCAGCTAAATAATTTTTGTAGAGACATTTGGAATTACAAATTATTTGCACTTAAAACTTTTATTATTAATTATGCAATCCTGTACTGTTTACTATGTTTATATCTGGATACATTTATGAAATAATAATCAAAATTAATAATATAAAGAAAACTAGTAGGAATGCATTTGTTAAGAAAAATTGTAAACACTTTGGAATACTGTTATTTCCGCAGAGTGTGAGAGTCATATGCTTGCCTCAGATTTGATTGGACGTATTTTTGTATAATAGGTGTGAATAATGTTATTTAGCTTTGTTAATGTGAAAAATCAAAATACTGTATGATACACTAAAAATTGAGAACATCAGTGAAAAATATATTTACGTAAAAAAAAAATCTGCAACGACAATCTTCCAATTTATTTAGTTGAAACCAACTTTGAGGACCTGATTTTAGATTTTCAGCTTCAAGAATCAGACCTTTAAGAAGAACTAGAGCCATCTTAACTTGACGAGCTAAGTAAACTTAAAAGTTTATTGAAATCTCCTCTCCTCTCAAATCTTCATAAAAGACTTTGCTTATTAATTAATTGGACTGGGCATTGTTTAATGTGGACAATATCACAGGCACCAGCCCTGGCAATGCCTGATGATGGCAGGAACCCAGTTTGGCTGGCGGCTGAAACCACGAGCCAAACAGGCGCACCCTGCTGGAATCGTCGCAGAGCCAGTGACGCCAGGGTATGCAGTATCGCATGCAGTGGGTGGAGGAGTGTCCGTGGTTGATGTCCGTGTAGCAGCTCTGCCAGGCTCTCATCCCCAGCTGGAGTGAAACAGTATGAACTCAAAATTGGTCTAAAGCAGCTTCAGGAGACCTGCCAGATACATACTTGTGCATTTGAGTTTTAAACATCCAAACCATGTGTTCATCCTCACCATTAGATTGAGGATGAAACGGTGAGCTGTGAGATGGCGAACACCACTAGCCTGAAAAGAAATGCAAATTCTCAAGAAACAAACTGGGGGCCTTTTCAGTAACCACAGTATGCAGAAGTATCTTAGACAGGGCTGAAATAGTGGCTGCTGTGGACATTGGTGGACAACATGCCATATAGGGAAACTTGGAATAGTTGTCCACTACAATGAGCCAGTACTGATTTACGAAGGGCCAGCAAAATCGACATGCAGATGCTCACACAGGCACTGCAGTGTTGGCCAGGGGGAAGAAAAGATGACCACAGGGCCGCCTTTTGCAGAACACAGTGAGTACAAGCATCAATAAGCCATCTAATGTCCCCATCTATACCTGGCCAATACACATGCTGGCGAGACAAAGCTTCCCCCCCCCCCCCCCCCCCCCCAATTGACCGACATGCAGAAGCCGTAGTACATTATGGCTTGAGGAAGTGGATCTACATCCATACTCCGCAAGCCATGGTGTGTGGTGGAGGATACCTTGAGTACCTCTATTGGTTCTCCCTTCTATTCCAGTCTCGTATTGTTCATGGAAAGAAGGATCGTCGGTATGCTTCTGTGTGGGCTCTAATCTCTCTGATTTTATCCTCATGGTCTCTTCGCGAGATATACGTAGGAGGGAGCAATATACTGCTTGACTCTTCGGTGAGTATGTTCTCGAAACTTTAACAAAAGCCCGTACCGAGCTACTGAGCATCTCTCCTGCAGAGTCTTCCACTGGAGTTTATCTATCATCTCCGTAACGCTTTTGCGATTACTAAATGATCCTGTAACGAAGCGTGCTGCTCCCCGTTGGATCTTCTCTCTCTCTTCTATCAACCCTATCTGGTACGGATCCCACACTGCTGAGCAGTATTCAAGCAGTGGGCAAACAAGCGTACTGTAACCTACTTCCTTTGTTTTCGGATTGCATTTCCTTAGGAGTCTTCCAATGAATCTCAGTCTGGCACCTGCTTTACCGACGGTCAACTTTATATGATCATTCCATTTTAAATCACTCCTAATGTGTACTCCCAGATAATTTATGGAATTAACTGCTTCCAGTTGCTAACCTGCTATTTTGTAGCTAAATGATAGAGGATCTTTCTTTCTACGTATTTGCAGCACATTACACTTGTCTACATTGAGATTCAATTGCCATTCCCTGCACCATGTGTCAATTCGCTGCAGATCCTCCTGCATTTCAGTACAATTGTCCATTGTTACAACCTCTGGATACACCACAGCATCATCCGCAAAAAGCCTCAGTGAACTTCCGATGTCATCCACAAGGTCATTTATGTATATTGTGAATAGCAACGGTCCTATGACACTCCCCTGCAGCACACCTGAACTGACTCTTACTTCGGAAGACTTCTCTCCGTTTAACCTGGGGAGCAGTGTCCTTCATAGGTAACAAAAGAACCCAATCAAACACAGAAAGGCAATGCTGGAGGAAGAAGTAATTACGCAAGGAATCGAAGTCACAGCCTGGGGTTTTTTCTGTCCAACCGTGCTGCACAAATGAGAGGACTTGACAAAGTGTAGGGTCCTTGGTGACAGCCGATGCTATCTTGGCACTAGTGATAGGAAAACTATTGACCACATTCTGGTTCTCAATATGTAAATAGAAACAAAGCAACTTGCCCTTATCAAATGCTGGGTCCAACCCGATCGCAAGGCAAGATAAGGCATTGGCATTAGCGTGTTGCTCTGTCGGCCGGTAACAGATCTGATAATGATATCAGGAGAGTAACAGAACCCGTTGCTGCAGACAATGCACTGCCTTGTCCAGCAAAGAAGTCCAAGGGTTAAAAAGAGCAACTAATGCCTAGTGATTCACGATTAAATGGAACTTAGAGCAATACAAGAAGACGTGAAATTTCTTGAGGGCGAAAACAATCACAAAAGCCTCTTCAATCTGAGAACACAACTACTGAGCAGGAGTTAAAGTCTTAGAAGCATAAACAATGGATCATTCAGATTTATGCACGTATTTGTGTGCCAACACGAGATGCTAACATGGCTGAAAAGTGGCTGAGCACGTGGCAGAGTGAAGCAAAGTGAAAGTTTGGTGACAAGCTTGGAACAAGAAAAAGTAACATTTCTACACAAAAGTGCAAGCAGTGGCTGAACATTGGATGTGTCAAGTAAAAACTTGTGGTAGTATGCAACTTTACCTAGAAATGCCTGCAGCTTCGTAATGGAAGTCAGCTGCAGCAAAACTGCAATTGTGTTAACACGTTGATGCAATGGCTTGACCCCTGTGTGAGAAACTTCAAAACCTATGGACTCAATTGACAGCTAAAAAAATTGTGATTTGGCAAGGTTGCCCTTGAGCGCTGCAGACTGCAAAACAGAAAACAACGATCAGAGATTGCCAAGGTGGTCTTCGGTGAAAGAACTCGAAACAACAATATCATTGAGGTAAGTGGTGGAGCCGAGTACAAAGGCTGTCAGTTAATCTAAAAATGTTGAAAAATTGCAAGTGTACCCTGGAAGCCAAAAGGCAAGCATTTATATTGGTATATGCCGAATGGTGTATTGACAATGAGAAAACATATAGTGGCCTCATCCAAGGGGAGCTGGAGGTATGCTTGCAAAAAATCAATCATGGAAAAGTAGTGGCTGCCTGACAAATCTGCGAGCAGTTTGTCAGGGTGGGGCAAAGGGTATGTATGTATCATGGACTTGTATTAATCATGACACCAACGTTGTCGCAGAGACGAAGCTTACCACTCTTGGCTTCTTAATGATTAGTGGTGTACGCCATTCACTGAAAGAAATAGGTCGAAAGACATCGAGCAACGTCAAAAGGTCTAATTTGGCCTCCGCAGAGTTGTGCAACGTGGCAGGCATCTTTCGCCTGAAAGAAAACGAGGGTGGGCAGAAACTTTCATGGTAATGTGGGTCTGAAAACCAGTACCACAGCCTTGCCCAGGGGAAAACAGCAATGAAAACTCAGGACCGAGGGACTCCAGTTGCTGATACATAACTTGATCTGACACTAAATTTACCTCGTCGGCAATCGAGAAAACTGAAGCGTTAAATGCACCTAACCCGAACAGGTCTGCGGTCTGGGAATGATCCACAGAAAGGAAGGTGAGAGAGCAAACAACAGATGTGTAAGATACAAGAGCGGAGAACTGACCTAGGATTGGATTCTGCTGTTATTGTAGCTAACCAACTTCCGTGAAACCTGTGTGAGGTTAGGGCAGCCCAAGTCCACGTAAATTTGTGTGTTCTCTAAGGTCACTGCAGCCTCTTTGTCCACATGCAGTTTTAGCGGTTTATTAAGCACACTCAAGTCAATAAACAATTTTTTCAGGGAAATAGTCATTGTAGAGACACAATTTATGTCCATCGCTTCTACTGTGTGTGCCACATTGGAAAAGGAGTTACATTCCGATGCAGTGTGGCCTTTCTTTCAACACATGGTGCAAACTGCCCAACGCTTAGAGCACAGAGCAGGATTGTGTTGGACAAAGCAACACGAGCAAGGCAGAAGGGGGCAAGTGGCTGCTGGTGTGAACACTTGCAGTGTGCCTAATAGGGGTTGACTGAGTAGCTGCCGCCCCCCCCCCCCCTCCCCGTACCCCCTCCACATTCAGCAACCTGATTGCATTCGGCCCATGACACTTCAAAGGACTGTACTTTTTTGAGAACATCTGTAGGCGTTGGATTCTCACACTGAAGTGCTTTTTCATGGACATCCCTATCCGGGGCCAGATGAATATCATCATCTTGCACTATGTGATCATCGTAGGATTCGTGATGTGTACTAGTTATAAATTTACAATGATGGCTCAAGTTGTGTCACAGTAATTGGTTGAGAGAAGCTTGACATTTCATCAAATGATAAGGTGGACAGTTCTTGCAAAGGTGCAAGTTGGCACAACAGCGGATATGTATGCAGCAAAAGCCAGGAAAGAAAGCAAGCAAGCCATACACAGGTTTGCATTGTCCATGCAAAAGACCTGGAAATGTTGGCTAAACTGTATCTCATAACAGTCCCAATCTTCAGCTGATTCATCATATGCCAGAAAGGGCGACAGTTGCAATGACTGGAGAGTAACCTGCCATGAATATGCAGACGACACTTTTTTAAGACTGGTGACGAGAGCCTGCTGTTGTTCCACAAAAACTTGCTGCTGAGCAGCGAGATGTTGGATTATTTCTTCTATCGAGATGTTTGTCAGGTGACTTAGCACTGACACTAACATGCAGAAAAAATGTAATCCTCACTCATCGCGAAGTTTGTTGTAGCAAGAACAAACACAGTGCAGGAAGCATGGTACTTCATAGAGCAACACATAAGATGCAGGTTGTGCATCGCATTGAACACATTGACTGGACAACAGTAGTACTGTGTGAAGAATAGGCTGAGCACTCGTTTCTGATTGCTTAAATAATGCTGTTTCTTTGGCGGCTCATCAGTGTGTGCCAGGGGCCGACGCAGGAGCCCTCTATAATCAGGCCTGTGAACTGTATGGACTTGCGCTCTGTGAAATCACGCATGTCATGAGTGAAGGTACATCAGCTTCATTATAGGTAACTGAATCAATGTCAGACTTTTCAATGTTAATATTAAAATATTGTCAACGCGAACTCAAAGGGCCCCAGCACGCTTAAAGTAACGGATTATTGATTACTGTAGCAAGGTCGATCACAGCACCTAGTGACAGACTCTTGATTGTAATCTGAGCTAACACTACATGTAGTCTGTTTTTTTTTTTTTATCCGTAAGATATATTTTTTTAACAATAAAACAGCATGGGTGATTTCTTGCTGATTCCGTAGATACCACATAATTATCTTGAAATTGTTTACTATGATACCTGTAATAAATCCATGTTTCAAATGTTGAAACCAGATAAATTAATTACCTCTATTTTGCTACCATGAATTCAGAATCTATAGCAACTAATAACCACAATATGATGATTTTTTTTGTGAGAGACCTACTCTTTCGGCTGTTTACAAAACCGTATCACGTATTGAGAAAGGAATATGTTAAGCGATATGAAAATTCAGTTAAACGATGTTTTCAAAGGTATAGCTCTTTTCCACTGATGCTAGAGGACAGAAGATCTTGTTTTACACATACAACTGGAACTCAAATGCATTAGGTGAATATTATTAAAATTTTAATCACAACATTAAATTCACTGCAACTTTGGAAATAATGCGGACTCATGAAATCTAACACCAATTTTGAAATTAGCAGTTCCATTAAGATGAGTAATTTTACACATGATTTCAGTCATTCTAAAGTTCATAAAAACTGTGTGTTTTATTCTGCTAAGATGGCAGACTGAGTTGTAGAAAGGAATAACTGACTCGGATATTGTTGCTACCACATTTGTGTACATTGTGGTTGATTTAATGTACAGGGGACAACTTCTTTTATATTAAAAGTATTAGAAATTAAAATAGTACTTGCCACCAGGCAGCTTTATTGTACTGTGAAGTATATATTTATACTTGGTTTTTGTGACCTCACAACTCTTGAGAAGGGGCATGTCTCTATGCCACGATTATTTCTAACTGTGTTGATGTTGAGGTGGGTTGTTAAGATCTCCAGTACTTTATTTTTGTGAAGCCCTCCTGCAATTAAGTTGGTAACAGTGAAAAAACATCGATGATGGTTCTGATTGGGAATCGCATTTACACTCCTGGAAATTGAAATAAGAACACCGTGAATTCATTGTCCCAGGAAGGGGAAACTTTATTGACACATTCCTGGGGTCAGATACATCACATGATCACACTGACAGAACCACAGGCACATAGACACAGGCAACAGAGCATGCACAATGTCGGCACTAGTACAGTGTATATTCACCTTTCGCAGCAATGCAGGCTGCTATTCTCCCATGGAGACGATCGTAGAGATGCTGGATGTAGTCCTGTGGAACGGCTTGCCATGCCATTTCCACCTGGCGCCTCAGTTGGACCAGCGTTCGTGCTGGACGTGCAGACCGCGTGAGACGACGCTTCATCCAGTCCCAAACATGCTCAATGAGGGACAGATCCGGAGATCTTGCTGGCCAGGGTAGTTGACTTACACCTTCTAGAGCACGTTGGGTGGCACGGGATACATGCGGACGTGCATTGTCCTGTTGGAACAGCAAGTTCCCTTGCCGGTCTAGGAATGGTAGAACGATGGGTTCGATGACGGTTTGGATGTACCGTGCACTATTCAGTGTCCCCTCGACGATCACCAGTGGTGTACGGCCAGTGTAGGAGATCGCTCCCCACACCATGATGCCGGGTGTTGGTCCTGTGTGCCTCGGTCGTATGCAGTCCTGATTGTGGCGCTCACCTGCACGGCGCCAAACACGCATACGACCATCATTGGCACCAAGGCAGAAGCGACTCTCATCGCTGAAGATGACACGTCTCCATTCGTCCCTCCATTCACGCCTGTCGCGACACCACTGGAGGCGGGCTGCACGATGTTGGGGCGTGAGCGGAAGACGGCCTAACGGTGTGCGGGACCGTAGCCCAGCTTCATGGAGACGGTTGCGAGTGGTCCTCGCCGATACCCCAGGAGCAACAGTGTCCCTAATTTGCTGGGAAGTGGCGGTGCGGTCCCCTACGGCACTGCGTAGGATCCTACGGTCTTGGCGTGCATCCGTGCGTCGCTGCGGTCCGGTCCCAGGTCGACGGGCACGTGCACCTTCCGCCGACCACTGGCGACAACATCGATGTACTGTGGAGACCTCACGCCCCATGTGTTGAGCAATTCGGCGGTACGTCCACCCGGCCTCCCGCATGCCCACTATACGCCCTCGGTCAAAGTCCGTCAACTGCACATACGGTTCGCGTCCATGCTGTCGCGGCATGCTACCAGTGTTAAAGACTGCGATGGAGCTCCGTATGCCACGGCAAACTGGCTGACACTGACGGCGGCGGTGCACAAATGCTGCGCAGCTAGCGCCATTCGACGGCCAACACCGCGGTTCCTGGTGTGTCCGCTGTGCCGTGCGTGTGATCATTGCTTGTACAGCCCTCTCGCAGTGTCCGGAGCAAGATGGTGGGTCTGACACACCGGTGTCAATGTGTTCTTTTTTCCATTTCCTGGAGTGTATTAATAAACCTTGTTCTTTGAATAAATGTTTTGATTTGTGCAACACAGCACCTTTAGCATAAATGAACTGAGGGATGTGTCTTGTGAAATGGACTGCAACCAGTTTAATTCATCTGTGGTATCGATGATTTGTGCTGGATTTGTGGTGTAATTTATGGAGGCTCAAAGTTTAATCGTTTTTAGATATCAAGTTATAGGTAATGACACTCTTAAAAAGCACTCATTCAAGCAATTCTCAAATTATTTTATGAGCCAAGGGCCATTAAGTCATGTTAACTGAGGAAAGAGAGAAAATCCAAATATCAGCTCCCATAATTACTAGATTATTTTAGTCTCTCTCTCTCTCTCTCTCTCTCTCTCTCTCTCTCTCTCTCTCTCACTCGTGTGTGCGCCTCCCCTCCACACACACACACACACACACACACACACACACACACACACACACACACACACACGTACTGAGAGAGAGAGAGAGAGAGACTAAAATAATCTAGTAATTATGGGAGCACGCACGCGGCTATCATGATTTCATTTTTGGCTTAAAAGGTCTTAACCCATACTCCATCAGTTGTGACAATTTGATGCAAGATTACCTCACTTTTCATTTTAAAAAGGTTGGACATGACTGATGTCAGCCATTTCTGCTTTTGTTCAGCAGTCATTCAGTGAGAGACCCATCTCTCATAGTTATTTTTATTTATTTATTTTTTTTCACGTTTACATAATTCATCAGAATTAATACTAATCTTAGTGGAACTGATGTAGACTCTGATAGTTATTTATATGTCACATGAAGATTTTTATAAAGAGCATATGCCCCAATTCTTAGCTGGATTATCATTTATGTGTACGTGGCCAAAGCAAAAGCAATTAGATCAGTGAGAAAGGGTTCTATCATCTACTGTACACAGGCCAAAAACTTGACTTACAGCACTGCTTACTGTCAGGTGGTCATACGACAATCATTTCCCCAGTGGGAACATCAGTTATCAAGACTAGTGAAGATTTTATATACTGTGGAAAGGAAAGTAACTATTATTTTGTCTAATAAGCTTATATGCCCGTATTATTATTGTGTGGTACTTTCTGAAACTTAATTATTTTTATCTCTACAGAGTTAAGAAGTCAGTGTCTGTATATTTTAATCCTCAGTCATTCTGTTAATGACAGCATTTGGATAGTAATCCTTCCTAAACTTTGTGCATACAGTTGCGTTCCCCAAAAGACGTATTTTCTCTTCTAAGAAAGAGAAACATTTATCATCATAGTGTATTCTTGTTAGCTTTTTCATGTTCAAAATATGATTGTCATTGATGACTATATATTTACTCCTTCTTGCAGGAAGGGAGCCTGGCAGAAATTAAAAAAGCATGGGACCAACGTAAAGCTGCATCAGGAAATCCAGATGGTGGTAGTCCAATGTCAGTGCTTGTTGACAGAATGAGAAATATCAGTATTGAAACTGAGGCAAACAAAGAGCTTGCACAGGGTATGAGTTCGGGCCATCAGCAAGAAGATCGCAGAAACGAAGTAAGTGTTAGTGAATTCCTGTCTGTATTTATACACATGATTTCAGTCATTCTAAAGTTCATAAAAACTGTGTGTGTTTTATTCTGCTAAGATGGCAGACTGAGTTGTAGAAAGGAATAACTCTGTATTTGTATAAGAGAAGTACTTAAGCCTTGTAATGCTGAACTGAGTTTTCGACTTTAAATGCCTATCCACTCTTACAATGTGTGTGCTTGGTGTACAGGTACTGTTAAGAAAATGTGTGTTGTGTGTAAAGTAAAAAGTAAAGTTGTGTGGCATACCCGGATGGTCACCCATGTAAGTAGTGGCCATGCCCGACAGTGCTTAACTTCAGTGATCTGGTGAAAACTGGTGTATCCACCTCAGCAAGGCCATTGACTGTCTGTATTTTGATCACGAGTCATGGAATAAACAGAAGAGGGCAAATAAAGTTATAGGAATGAAAGTGCTATTGAAATTATGACATTTGTGTGTGGTGTGTATAGTAATGTGTATTTCTTATTATCTTTTAAAGACAATTAAAATCTTTAGCATCAAGGAAACTGTAGCATGGGTATGGTATTGTCAATAGTATTTCTCATTTCAAAAGTTGCCCACTAACAGTAGCAACAAAGTGAACTAATGAAAGAGGGGAAAGTAATGTAATCAGCAGAACTTTTAGCTCTAACCTATATCTTCAGAGCACATGCACTGCTGTTTCACTGATATCTATAATTCGTTGCACAAAATTCTGTGTGTATTTTTCCTGGCCTTCTTTCAGGAAATCAGTGAATACTCTTTAAACATTTTTTCCCCTTAAAAGAGGTTGGGACAGACTTCTTGTCATGCTCACATCGGAACATGTACCTGTCTTTCTTCATACTATTTGTTTTTTGATGCATCATTCTCCTTCTTCAAAAAACTTAATATGTTTTGATGCACAGTTCACAATCAGTTTTAATTAAATTTGTACATTTGTTTGTCCAACAACTAAAGTAAACAGTTGCAAAATGCCTAAGAATAGATGTTAAAAAGGTGAACCTAAATCTATTTCTCAAGTGCTGACACAGTGTTTCTTTAAAAATCTGCTGGCATATAGCTCTCATGGTAAGTGAACTTATCTTGAAGAGTTTTCACTGCATTCATCAATAGGCAGCAGCAGCTAACATTTTATATTGAAATATCAGTCTTGTGTTTTATCTGTGACTTTGTGCAACTAACAGCACAAAAGCAGGTGCAAGTCTTGGCATTCAGAATGTGGATCAGGGCAATGTGTTTCAGTTATTGCCAAGATACTGTATCATCTCAAGCTCAGCTTCTGTATTTTTAAAATATGTTTTGCTTTCCCTACACGTGTGAAAATTTGTGGCCTGACATTCAAGTGGGACAGGAAATCAAGTAATGTCTAAAAAAATAAATGCAGTGTGTTGAAAAGTGCTGATTTGTGAAATCAGAATGTGCTGCTAAATAACATTCATTATTGAGTCACTCCACCCCGTACATTGTAACATGGCGTTCTGCCCACAAAGCTTGTCACCACATTGCTGCTGTAGTCTTTTCCACTCTTCATTGGATGACCTGAGTTCATCTAGTGTGTGGGAAGATTTCCTGTGATAATGCATGGCAAGTTTCAAGTGGTTCCAAACGTACTGTAGAGTTTCTGTCGACATATATTGTGTGCAATCCCCTTGGGTTGATTGCTGCCTCCCCGAGAAAGGTATTCACGATGTGGGTATGGAGTGACTCTGTGTTATCATCCTGGAAAAAGAACTCATTGCTGAGATGTTGTAAGTAGGGCTGGACAATAGACTGCAAGATTCTGTCACAATACTGGAAAACCCTCAAATTACCCTTGATAGTGATGTGAACCACCTGGCATCTGTACTGGATAGTTGGTCCAAACATGAATGATGCACCTCCCAGTTGAAACAGTGACACTGCATGCCTCGAGATGTGCATTGGCATCTGCCTCCATTCACACTCATTGACAAAAATTGCCTTACAAATCCTGCTCTCATTGGTGAAGTGCACACAATGCCATTGCTCCAGGTTCCATTCTAGCTGTTGATTTTCACACACACGCACACATGCTGTGGTTCTGTCGCCTTCTTCTTGGGGAGCCTAAAAGCCATAATTTGTGGGAACACATCATCAGGTAGTGCCATTTCCCATGGGTGACCACTAAGGCATATTTTCATCATGTTGTGTCTCAAAATAGCAATTTCTGTGGTGTTTACCAGCTCAAAACAACACTTCCTTTGCTGAGAAACCACTGTGTCGTAAAGTGACAATTTACACTCAGTATAAACTTGAAATGACTCTTCAAGGCTTATTGAGAATGAACAGTGTACATAAGCTGCAGTGTCTTGTTCATGTTCGAGAAACAGCATACATTTCTGTGCTGCGCTGAGAACATTTATGTTACACGTAGTGATTGCCTGTGGTCAAAAGAGTGTATAAAAAGAAGTTCCTAATAATTGTAATTGTAATAGTAATTATAATAGTAATAATAATAAGAATAGGCCTCCGGTATGTTCTGCCAGTCGTAAAAGGCGACGAAAAGAACAAACCACTAATAGGGCTAACCCCCCTTTTAGTGTGATTAGTTGGTTCAGGACAGATCTAAAGAAGCCTCGGACAAGCGCCGTCATGGTCAGGGACAACACTTGAACCCTATGCCCGCCCACAATGGTAACGACACTGCTAGCCAACTGGAAAATGATTCAAATCCAAATAGAGGTGTTTTGCAGGATATGCTTCCTGCAACCACCCTAGAAGGAAAACAAAGACAGAGGATGAGATGGTCAGATGAAGTTAATCGACACCTCATGTTCTGTTATTACCAAGCAACAAACCTAGGAACCAACACAACTGGATACAGATCACAAGTATACACAACATTTATTACCAGATACCCAGAATTAAAATTTTTAACAGAACAACGACTAGCTGATCAGATCCGTGTAATAATAAAAAATAACAGGATACCCCAGTCAGAATTAGAAAACATCAAACAACAAGTACAACAAATACTGGAACAAAATAATGTGCAATCAGAAGCAGAAGAAAATACAGTAATGGACCCAAACATCCCAGAGCAAACAAACAAAGAACACCACACATCAATTAAACAGTCAGAGGAAAACGAAATCTTTAGACAGCCACCAGAACAAGCACAAATAGAAAACGAAGTGACACACATGTTAGATATGGAAGAAAAATTTCAGCTGACATATATAGAATACAAAGACACAAATACAGACATTAGACCATTCTTGCATAGACCGCCAAATAACCCACAAGTCGAAACAACAATAAAAACTATCAACACAATCATACACAACAAAATAAATGAAAACACAACTATGGAAGAGTTACAACTACTGGTTTATACAGGGTGTTACAAAAAGGCACGGCCAAACTTTCCTCACACACAAAGAAAGAAAAGATGTTATGTGGACATGTGTCCGGAAACGCTTACTTTCCATGTTAGAGCTCATTTTATTACTGCTCTTAAAATCACATTAATCATGGAATGGAAGCAAGTAGCAACAGAACGTACCAGTGTGACTTCAAACACTTACAGGAAATGTTCAAAATGTCCTCCGTTAGCGAGGATACGTGCATCCACCCTCCGTTGCATGGAATCCCTCATGCGCTGATGCAGCCCTGGAGAATGGCGTATTGTATCACAGCTGTCCATAATATGAGCACGAAGAGTCTCTACATTTGGTACCGGGGTTGCGTAGACAAGAGCTTTCAAATGCCAGCATAAATGAAAGTCAACAGGGTTGAGGTCAGGAGAGCGTGGAGGCCATGGAATTGGTCCGCCTCTACCAATCCATCGGTCACCGAATCTGTTGTTGAGAAGCGTACGAACACTTCGACTGAAATGTGCAGGAGCTCCATCGTGCATGAACCACATGTTGTGTCGTACTTGTAAAGGCACATGTTCTAGCAGCACAGGTAGAGTATCCCATATGAAATCATGATAACGTGCTCCATTGAGCATAGGTGACTGACGAAACTAAAATGAGCTCTAACATGGAAATTAAGCGTTTCCGGACACATGTCCACATAACATCTTTTCTTTATTTGTGTGTGAGGAATGTTTCCTGAAAGTTTGGCCGTACCTTTTTGTAACACCCTGTATAGGAGCACTCACTACACTAAATATTACACACTAGGCAGAGATCAGAACCAACCAACACACAGAAGAAACCCACAAAACCAGCATGGCAACACAGGCTACAGATCAGAATAGAAAAACTGAGAAAAGACATCGGACAGCTAACACAATTTATAAGAAATGAAATGTCAGAAAAAAAAACGAAAAAGGTTAGGTAAGATCTCACAACAAGAAGTGATAGAGCAACTAGATGAAAAGAAGCAGAAATTACAAGCATTGGCCAAACGACTTAGAAGATACAAAAAAATTGAAAATAGAAGGAAACAAAACCAAGCAATCAACACAAACCAAAAGAAATTTTACCAGACAATAGATAACACACACATTAAAATATACAATCCACCAAACATAACAGACATGGAACACTTCTGGAGCAACATATGGTCAAACCTGGTACAACATAACAGGCATGCACGGTGGATACAAGCAGAAACAGATACATACAAGATGATACCACAAATGCCTGAAGTGATAATTTTGCAACATGAAGTCACCCAAGCAATTAATTCTACTCACAATTGAAAAGCCCCTGGAAAAGATAAAATAGCAAATTTCTGGCTAAAGAAGTTCACCTCAACACATTCACATCTAACTAAATTATTTAACAGTTACATTGCAAACCGATACACATTCCCTGATACACTTACACATGGAATAACTTATCTGAAACCTAAAGATCAAGCAGACACAGCAAACCCAGCTAAATATCGCCCCATAACATGCCTACCAACAATATACAAAATATTAACTTCAGTCATTACACAGAAATTAATGACACATACAACACAGAACAAAATTGTAAATGAAGAACAAAAAGGCTGTTGCAAAGGAGCACGAGGATGTAAAGAGCAACTGATAATAGATGCAGAGGTGACATATCAAGCTAAAACTAAACAAAGGTCGCTACACTATGCATACATTGATTACCAAAAAGCTTTTGATAGTGTACCCCACTCATGGTTACTACAAATATTGGAAATATACAAAGTAGATCCTAAATTGATACAGTTCCTAAACATAGTAATGAAAAATTGGAAAACCACACTTAATATCCAAACAAATTCAAATAATATCACATCACAGCCAATACAGATTAAGTGTGGAATATACCAAGGAGACTCATTAAGTCCTTTCTGGTTCTGCCTTGCTCTGAACCCACTATCCAACATGCTAAATAATACAAATTATGGATACAATATTACTGGAACATACCCACACAAAATCACACATTTGCTATGCATGGATGATCTAAAACTACTGGCAGCAACCAATCAACAACTCAACCAATTACTAAAGATAACAGAAGTCTTCAGCAATGATATAAATATGGCTTTTGGAACAGACAAATGTAAGAAAAATAGCATAGTCAAGGGAAAACACACTAAACAAGAAGATTACATATTGAATAACCACAGTGACTCTGTAGAAGCAAAGGAAAAACAGATGCCTATAAATATCTAGGATACAGACAAAAAACAGGAATAGATAATACAAATATTAAAGAAGGACTAAAAGAAAATATAGACAAAGACTAACAAAAATACTGAAAACAGAATTGACAGCAAGAAACAAGACAAAAGCTATAAATACTTTCCTGTACCAATATTGACCTACTCGTTTGGAGTAGTGAAATGGAGTGACACAGACCTAGAAGCACTCAATACACTTCCACGTTCACAATGCCACAAATATAGAATACATCACATACATTCAGCAACAGAAAGATTCACATTAAGCAGAAAGGAAGGAGGAAGGGGATTCATCCACATAAAAAACCTACATTATGGACAGGTAGACAATTTAAGAAAATTCTTTCTAGAACGAGCAGAAACTAGCAAAATACACAAAGCAATCATTCATATAAATACATCGGCTTCACCACTGCAATTTCATAACAACTTCTACAACCCTTTTGATCACATAACATCAACAGATACGAAGAAAGTAAATTGGAAAAAGAAAACACTACATGGCAAGCACCTGTATCATCTAACACAGCCACACATCGATCAAGACGCATCCAACACATGGCTAAAAAAAGGCAATGTATACAGTGAGACGCAAGGATTCATGATTGCAATACAGGGTCAAACAATAAACACCAGATATTACAGCAAGCATATTATTAAAGATCCCAATACCACAACAGATAAATGCAGACTTTGCAAACAACAAATAGAAACAGTAGATCACATCACAAGTGGATGTACAATACTAGCAAATACAGAATACCCCAGAAGACATGACAATGTAGCAAAAATAATACATCAACAACTTGCCATAAAACATAAACTACTAAAACAACACGCTCCCACATACAAGTATGCACCACAAAATGTACTGGAGAATGATGAATACAAATTATACTGGAATAGAACCATTATAACAGATAAAACAACACCACATAACAATCCTGACATCATACTCACCAATAAAAAGAAGAAATTAACACAACTAATCGAAATATCTATACCCAATACAACAAATATACAGAAGAAAACAGGAGAAAACATTGAAAAATACATCCAACTGGCTGAGGAAGTCAAGGACATGTGGCATCAGGATAAAGTTGACATTATACCGATTATACTATCAACTACAGGAGTCATACCACACAATATCCACCAGTACATCAACGCAATACAGCTACATCCAAACATATATATACAACTACAGAAATCCGTAATTATTGATACTTGTTCAATAACCCGAAAGTTCCTAAATACAATGTAACATATACCGTACAGTTAAAAGGAAGTCACGCTTGATGAAGGTCCGCGTCACTTTCCATTTTTAACCAGGCCTAAGGTCTGAGAAAAATAGAAATAATAATAATAATAATAATAATAATAATAATAATAATAATCACAAAATATGCTAGCCATGAGTGTGGAGCAAAATTGTTTTGATTGGTGTGTAATGGAATGTTATGGGTTTTACTGTGAATTTCTCACAAGCTAGTTTAAATTGTACAGAGACCCTCAAGACAAGTGTTTAATATACATTGTAAACCAGGTAAGTATGAGGAGTGATTAGAAATGAAGATTACAGGCCCGTATTTTTGAAGTGGTAATTCTGATACGTGCAGCTGGCAGTTGGGCAGAGTTTGACACCCTCCAGCTACAGTGCAAACTGTAGGTAAGGTGACTCATTTGGAAAACTGGTGTCGTGAAAAAATCTACTCAGTTATTTGATTTCTGTGGTCAAAACATGTAACCATAGCTCAGAATTCAGTGGCATCTTGTAGAGATTGTAAAGAGACTGCAGTGCCTCATCAGCATGTTGTAGAATGGTGTCAAAAGTTTACAACCAGTAGGGAAAATGTCAATGATGAGGTTCATCAACAGATGTGCACAGCTCACATGGAGGAGCTCATTCAGGACATGTTACAGCATATCATGGTAGAACTGAGACTGTTGTTTGGAAGTGTTTATCACATTGTTCACAATATTCTTCAGTACCAAAAAGTTTGTTCCCAATGGGGTCCACAAAATCCGACCGATGTTGTCTTTAGGGCTGAACAAGGAAAAGTGTATGGTGACAAGTCTGCAACTTTTGGAATGGTTCTCCATGGAAGGGAACAGTTCTCTTCACTGCATTGTCATGGGTAATGAAACATGGATCCGTCACTACACCCTCAACAGTAATCAGTCATCACTGGAATGGAAACACCCCCTTGTCTCCAAAGGCAAAGAAGTTTAAGGTGACATCATATGCCACGAAAGTGGTGGCCACATTGTTTTGGAGCAGCACAGGTGTCGTACTCGAGGAATTTATGGAAAGAGGAAGACAGTGACCGCTGACCAATACTGTGAAACCTTGACAAAATTGTGTGAATCAGTCAGGAAGAAACAGCCACGACTTCTCACCAAAGGCATCATCATCTTCCTTAACGACAATGAGCAACCTGTTACAGCCAAGAAGACCACCACACTGTTGAAACAGTTTCGCTGGAACATCATTGACCACCTTCCATACAGCCAGAACTGCATTTCAAATGATTTCCACCATTTCCTTCACTTGAAGGAGCACCTAGGAGGCTGACTATTCACTTCAGATGAGGAGGTGAAACACTTCACATCAACATGGCTGAACATGCAAGGACAGGATTTTTACCAGGAGAATGTACTCAAACTTGTCCATTGAAGCGACAAGTGCCTAAACTGATTTGGAGACTGCGTCAAAAAATAACCTAATGTATATACTATCAGTTGGCTGTATTGATTGTATCAAATAAAATGTACATGTTCCACTGCAAAATTTGTAATCTTACTTTCTGATCATCCCTCATATGTTTTATTTCATGACATAACATTTTTGCAACATGTGTTTCACTACATGTATGATGAGAATGCAATCCTTGATTGAAATAGAGCTACATAAATCCTTATTTCCGTAGTTACATTGTAGCCATTGAGGCTTATGACTAATTGTTCAGTGGGTGTATGAAAGACACTCTTGTTCATTTAAACAATACATATTTGAATAGCAGCTGTGTTGCTCAAGTGTGAGCAAGTTCTCTTAACTCCAGTACAAGCTGCATGTGGATTGGTAATTAATGTGTAACAGGCATTCTGCTGACTGTTATTTCGTAGTAGGTAGTATACATCATGTTGTAACACAGATAATAAGTGAGATTTGACCTTTGCCTTGAAAATTATTGTGGTGATGTTGGCATTCCTTAAGGTTCACATCCTTACTTAGCTATTTGTGTGTCTGATGGATACAGTTACAGTTGAGGGGTGTATACAATCAGTTGTCTTGTTTGAACTGCCATTGCCTAATGAAGTGCTGAGGAAATCTGTCAGTTGAGGGACTGTTGTCACATCGGCCTTGTTATGGATGTCCTCACTGTTAATAAATAATAACTACAATTCTGGCAGCGGAACAGTCAAATGTGAATTTTTGTTCTTTCATCAATGTTCCCACAAACACTGGCTGGTGCTGGTTCATTTCTGATGGACTTAAGTAATATAGGTTCATAGCTGCTTTTTACATAAGTAGAAATTATCACTCAGTTTGGGCAAATTTTATGAAGATGGATTAGAAATCACATTCAGAAGTTATTACAACTATTCCACGTAACTGAAAAATCAGAAGTGACAAAATTTGTTGTGTTGACATACATTTTCTCAGTATTTGTTCTGACATTAGTTCTGTATAAATGCCCCCTAGGTACTATCTTAACCAGAGAATATCCATGAATTATGTCATTTTATTATTTTTGGGTTGATTCCATTATGTGTAGCACATATATGAATGGTATATGTCTGGTACTTCCTCGACTACAGCTTATGTCAATGCCTTAATTAGAGTTTTTCTATTTTAGGGCCAGCAGCATAATATATTTCAGATAATGGCATGATTGTTAGAAGAATGCATGAGAATAACTGCTAATAAAAACTAGTATTTATTTATGACAGACCGTTTCAGCCTTTATCACCATTGTCAAGTACCTGTGAATACAATTATGGTGAGAACATGCATGAATGTGGATGTAATTTATATTAAAATGATTATATTTTATCTGCATTTAGATGGATATATCAGAAGTAACATATACAGTAGCCAAAGATAATCATGACAAAATTTAGTTCATAAAATAATATTGCTATTCATCTGCATAGTGTTTGTATACATATATCGCTGTAAGAGTTGAACTGTCAAACCATAATTAACATTATTTCAATATATTTATGTCACTTACCATCTCATCAAAACAGTGATAGTTATAAAACAGTTCACTAATGACGTAATATGGATGTCACATCAGTTTCGACGTGAGTACAATATGGTTACTTTAAAGTAAACGACATCCACATTTATAAAAGTTCTCACCAAAATTGTATTTGCAGGTGCTTGACAATGGCAATAAATGCTGAAACAGTCTGTCATGAATGAAGATTAGTTATTATAAGCAGCTATGCTGGTTCATTTTTCTAATAACTAATAAATAATGTGAGATATTTGCAAAAAGTAAAAAGTACTTTTTTGTCCATCCTGTGAACAACTTTCACTGCACACAAATTTATAACTGCCATGTTATAGCAATTTGCAAAATAATATGGATGTTTGAAATTCCTATTAAATTTGAAACTGCACTTTAAAAAAATGTACATACTGTTTTCATGACATAAATTGTCTGCCTTTGCAGGCAAAATGGTTGTTATCGGCAGAAATGGCTTTGGGCTTGCAATTTTTCCCTGTTCTGGCAGTTTTGGAGGAGGACCTTATAAACCAAAACAAGCTTCTGCGTTTGGTAAGTCTATAACAGTTCCCTTCTTATCCTTAAATAGCTATAAATTCTTGATATGGTTATATCATCTACACTTTTTTGTGGACCAGAACAGTACTCATATCATTTAAAAAAGAATCAACATTATGGCTTGGGTGAACTGTGTGAGAGTCCAGCTTTACAACTTTTATGAATACAGTATTAAAGCAGCTCTCCTGATCATGTCTCGTATATGACAGAGACATGAAACTAATGTTTCTTATTAGTAGCACAGTTATAAAGAAGAAGAATGAGATAGATAGCGTAGTGTTGCTCCCTTTTATACTTGTAATGGTGTAGGTCTGTGTCACAGGGCTCTGAAACCAGTCAGTAGGGTAAATGGCAGTGTGTCGGCATAACAGAAATGGAAATTTGCGTATGGCATTGTTGACCGGGAGGCCCCATCCGGTGGGGCTCGGCCGCCGTATTGCAAGTCCTTTTCAGTTGACACCACTTCGGCAACTTGCGGGTCAATGATGATGAAAATGGTGATGGAGGACACACAGCACCCAGTTCCCTGCCGGGAATCAAACCCGGGCCCCCTGCGTGTTAGGCGGAAACACTACCGCTACGGTTTGTAGGTGGACACATTACAGTAATAGTATACCTTCAGATAAGTTTATAAACTCAAAATGAAACTCTTAGAATCTTTGTCGCACATTGTTTAAGTAACAAACTCCTGTGAATGTAAGAAACATCAGATTAAAGGGACCAGCCATAGACAAATATCTAATATGCAGGTGTAAAATATTGCAACAGTGCATAATTGATGCTATTCAGGTGTAAAAAGGCTTCTGGTTTTTGCTGGCATACTGCTTTCAACTCAATGTATTGAGTAGGAACCATGGGCACAATAATTTGGGTTGTGGAAGATAATGCATACACAAAACCAAAATTGATGTAAGGACTGTGCCTAAAAAAGAGGTTTTCTGTGACCTCCTTACTCAGCTCTCCCACCCCTTCATCCTATGTGGTGATTTTAATGCACACAATGTTCTTTGGGGCTGTGCAACCACCTGGCACAGGGGTAGAGGAATTTGAGAGCCTTCTCATGTCCTCAGGTGCATGTTGAACATGTGGCGGAGCACACACTTCACCACTGCAACAGAGTGATTCTGCTATCAGTCTCTCGGCACACAAATTGCTCAGTGAGAAGTAATCAATAATTTGCACTCAAGTGATCATTTCTCAATTTGGTGCCCAAAAGAAAGCTGTCATGATGGGAGCTCAGTAGGGCAGACTGGACACTTTATAGGCAACTTGCTGTGTTTGAACACTGGAATTGGTGGATCATATTACCCAAATGATTCTTCGCACTATTGAAGCATCCATTCCACAGTCTTCAGACCAGCTGAATTGGCAGTCTTTCCCTCACTGGTTATACTGCACTCAGGATCAGGTGGGCAATGCTACACTGGTTAAAATGCAGGTCAGCTGCAGAGAATCTCGTAGCCTTTTGGGTAGCAAAAGCTAAATGTCACTGATTTATTAGAGAGAACAAGAAGAGATCTGTCAGTTCTTGACCACCATAAACCATTCCACTAAGAGTACAGTCATACAGGAGACCATCAGGATGATTCCTGGGAGATGTGGGAGGTGCCCGTGGCTACTGTAGTGGGGAATGGCGGTCTCCAGATGAACCCACAACACATTACCCAGATTATGGTGGCCTATTTTGCCACAGTTACTGCCACTGCCAGTCATGATTCAGTTTTCAGGCACCACAATTGATTGCTGAAAGGGGTAGTTGAGACTTCAGTTATACCACTGATGAAGCATAGAACTACCCCTTGTCCACGTGGAAACCAGATTCATCTGCAGCTTGTGACATATTACCTGGTCACAATAGGGTCCGTTATAGCATTTTCTGGCACCTCGCAGGGTGGAGGAAAGAAATCTTCCTCACCCTTTTTAACCTCATTTTGGCATCAGGTCACTTTCCTAACTTGTGGTGAGAGGCCATTTTAATTCCGCTTTTAAAACCCAGGAAGGACCAAACATACTCGAGTAGTTATCATAGTGTTTCCCTCACTAGCTGCGTGTGAAAGCCCTTGGAGCAGATTGTCAACTGCCACCTTGTCTGGCTCTTGGACTCCAGATAGCACCTTAGTCACCTTCTGTGTGGGTTCAGGAGGTATTGCTTCATCTTTGATAACCTGGCCATCCTGGAAGCAGCTATATGACAGTCCTCCTTGTTTTGGCATCACCTCCTGGGTATATTTTTTTATATCAACAAGGCCTACAATACTACTTGGAGGCACCTTATCCTCGGGCAGTTCCACAAATGGGGTTTTCGAGGATGTTTTCTCATCTGTATACAGTCCTTCCTCACACCACTCTATTTTAGATAGCGATGTCCTGTCTGATCACTTTGAGCAGGAGAACAGTGTACTTCAAGGTAGCATTTTAAGTGTGAATGTATTTGTCACTGCTATTGATAGTATCACATCAATTGTAAATATCCTGTCCAGTGTTCTTTGTGTGACAGTGACCTTTGTGTCTTTTGTTCCTCAGTTGGATGCATAGGTGGAGAAGAGGGAGGGGTTTTAAATTATCAACTAAAAAGTCTGTGTGTATTCTTTTTAACTGTTCAAGTTCTGTTTTAAACATTTCTGAGTTGAGGATGAAGGACACTGTTCTTAATTTTAAAGACTCTAAACTTACATGGTTGCCACACCTCAGGGACCTGAAAAGACAGTTCCTCATCGCACTAAGTATTTTAAAATGGCTTAATCATAATTCGTGGAGAGCAGACCGAACGTGTCTGCTCCAGTTTTTCAGGGCCTTGTGCAATCTCAACTTCATTATGGATGTGTGGTGCATGTAACTGCATGACACACTTATTTGTGAACATTGGATGTGGAGCACGCTATAAAGAAATTTGGCTGGCCACAGAGGCCTCTAGAAACAGCCCCATACCGAACCTTCGGACTGAGGCTGAAGACCCATAGCTCCACATGAGGCAACAACTACACATGCTGCGACAGGTCTGTAAAACACTGTCCGTGCCATACACACCTGCATACCATACTGCCACTCACCCACCATTGGAAAGTCTGTGTTCTGACCTGGAGAGCTGGGGTTGCAGTGTATGCAGGAGGCTGGGCACTGAGAGAGAGGAGTCCAGTACACATCCAGAGGTGTTAGTGTCACAGCAGTATCTGTAATAACTTTTATTTCCCAGGCTGAGTTTACAGAGTGACAAACTGTCTCAGTGTATCAGACAGTGGCCAGGCATAAGCACGTGTCACGAAAAAGCGCTGGTGCCTCGTAGGTGAGTCGTGATGTCACAGCCCCAAGTCAGTGAGTCACAGCCACGTAGTGTGCTGGCAGCAGTGTGGGGTTGGGAATGTGTTGCCTGCACAGATGTTCTGTGGTACAGTGTGGCTCGCACTGCAGCGCACTCGTAGACAGCTCGTCGTGCACTCAGTTGAGAACAGCCGACTGTGTGGTCCAGGATGTCTGTTGTTGTGAAGACTAGGCTATGGTCATCCGACACGAGTCGACCAAGACTGTGGCAGATATTCGTGAGTCGGACAGGGGGCTGAGCACCTGGTTGTTGAGGAGATGACAGCTCGCTGCTGGCAGGTCGTCCACGATTGACCCTCGGTGGAGGGGTAATGGTTGCACACCAGTCTTCTCCACATCCACCGTGTCCCAGTAGGCAGTAACGGCAGACCGTGGCTGTAGTTTGCATCAGGTTGGTCGTGTTTTGGTGTGGAAGTCAACAGGCAGACCATTGTCAGTCGGCATGTGGTTTCACTGAAACTTAGTACTATTGTTCTCTCTTGTTCTAGCAAGATGGACAGAATGGCAGCAGGGTTGGATGTGTTTTCGAGCTCCAGAAACATCATTATTTAAAGAGCTGAGCCTGCACCTATGACATGGTGGCTCTGGGTGTGTGATCGCTTTTGCCTCTGTTTGTTGGTCTCATCAGTGCTCCGTGGCTCACTGAGGTAATTCAATAATTACTGTAGGTCACTGAGCTCAGGTCTTTCTGCAACATTTGACTATTGCAATGGCACTCTGAGGCTGAAGTTATATAGTGTATTTCATACTACCTTGTTATGTAGCACTGCAGTATTTGCACTTCTGCTTGCCTTGCTTACTGGATGCCATCTTGTCCACTTCGTGGGCAGTACGTATTTTTGACATTCTGATTGGCACATTGACCCCAGGTTAACCTTCTCAGCTCTGAGCTTGCTGGGTAGAACTTTTAAAAAAATTTAAACATGTAGAATGAAATTATTCTGTGACATAACAGCTCTTTTTTACTCGACACTAAGCGTGTAGGCTGTATGGGATTTGTTCTAAGGATTGCCTTTTAGAGATGGGCTTGGCCGCTTTTAATGTTTCACACCAAGGTTGTAGTAGGTCTTTACTTTGGCTGTTACAAAGGCGCAGAATTATTTTAGACTTGATGAATTTTAAGAAAGATTGCACTCTGGATTTCAGGTTTCAATCTCCATTTTTTAACATTTTTAGATAGGCATCACATTATTAAATTTGTGTACACTGATGACTCCAAACAAGTTCTTCCCTTGGCTGTGCAGGAGCATTTCCTAACCACGACATAAGGATTTACCGCACTGTATTTTTTTGTGGAGATCCATGTGATACTGTGAAGGCACTGCTGCAAATGAGATATATTCATGGCAAACAGTTTGTCATTTGCAATGAGCCCCTTAGTGCCTAACAATCGTTGCAAAATATGCTCTTAGCAGAGAAAATGGTCCAGGTGATACATGACCAACTGTACATCCTAAGTAGTGCTGGAAGCAGGTGTCATTGTGCAAGGTATCAAGATACATGGGAGTTTGGGGAAATGAACAGGCACACAGAGCTTCCGAGGAAGCTCTTAAGGAGCATAATATCACACAGTGTTCCATTCCCCTGCAGGCTGTCATTTTGCTGGTGAGTCAAAGATCCATACAATTGGAGAGTGGTGGCTGGCAGTGATTGGCTGTAAGCTGCAGTTGATAAAGCCAGCTATCTGCCTGTGGTGTTTCTCATGCCAATCACTCTGGCAAGTCACTGAACACCACATTTTAACTGAGTGTATTTTATATTGTGATAAGTTGGCAGAAGCAAATTTAGGAGGGACTGAGGGAGTATGCCCTTTAGTTCAGCTGATCGACGAGTTGTGTGTGTTAAAGCTTATTTAGAAAATTTTGTGAAGTATCTGTATTCTGGCCAAAGATTTTGAGGACTTCAATATGGTTTTCTTTACAGCTTATGTTTTACTAATTATGTGACCTTCTTCCACACTTCTCTCTTAAAATTTTAGTATGAGCACTAAAGACCGTGATGTTTGTGCCCACACCACCATGTCAAATCAATCAAAAATGTGATAGTAATAAGAAAACCAGTATTATAGACAGAACATTAATTTAGTTTTAACAGAACGAAGTACAGGTTAATGTGGAATTTGACCCACAGTGCAACTTCCCCTTTTTAAATACAAAAAGTTTTGATAGATCTCAAAGTTACATGTGAGGTAGCAGAAAAATTCCTAAGATCAAGTGGGGAGCATACCACAAATGTTAGAATTTATAGTCTGCTGTGTTCCCACTAATCTAGCAGGAGAGGTGCCATAAGGAAACAGGAGAATATAATAATAGAGCAAAGAAACACACGAACTGAACAGCTATTCAATTAATTTTAATGCAAAAGCAGTAAGAGAACTGGGCAGAGAATAATATGAAAGGTGTAAACATTTAAGCTAAAAAGTCATTTTTCTGATTTAATGAGGAATCATATGCTGAACAGAAGCTTTTTGTGGTAAAGTTTAGAAATACTTGAAGTTGATGGATAGGAATAACTGTATAAATTTACAGTTCTCATATGCCAGTTATGAGACAGGTGAAATACCCTCAGACTTCAAGAAGAATATAATAATTCCAATCCCAAAGAAAGCAGGTGTTGACAGATGTGAAAATTACCAAACTATCAGTTAATAAGTCACAGCTGCAAAATACTAACGCGAATTCTTTACAGATGAATGGAAAAACTGGTAGAAGCCGACCTCGGGGAAGATCAGTTTGGATTCCGTAGAAATGTTGGAACACGTGAGGCAATACTGACCCTACGGCTTATCTTAGAAGAAAGATTAAGGAAAGGCAAACCTACGTTTCTAGCATTTGTAGACTTAGAGAAAGCTTTTGACAATGTTGATTGGAATACTCTCTTTCAAATTCTGAAGGTGGCAGGGGTAAAATACAGGGAGTGAAAGGCTATTTACAATTTGTACAGAAACCAGATGGCAGTTATAAGAGTCGAGGGGCATGAAAGGGAAGCTGTGGTTGGGAAGGGAGTGAGACAGGGTTGTAGTCTCTCCCCGATGTTATTCAATCTGTATATTGAGCAAGCAGTAAAGGAAACAAAAGAAAAATTCGGAGTAGGTATTAAAGTTCATGGAGAAGAAGTAAAAACTTTGAGGTTCGCCGATGACATTGTAATTCTGTCAGAGACAGCAAAGGACTTGGAAGTGCAGTTAACATCGAGTATAGATTTAAATGTCAGGAAGTCGTTTCTGAAAGTATTTGTATGGAGTGTAGCCATGTATGGAAGTGAAACGTGAACGATAAATACTTTAGACAAGAAGAGAATAGAAGCTTTCGAAATGTGGTGCTACAGAAGAATGCTGAAGATTAGATGGGTAGATCATATAACTAATGAGGAGGTATTGAATAGAATTGGGGAGAAGAGGAGCTTGTGGTACAACTTGACTAGAAGAAGGGATCGGTTGATAGGACATGTTCTTAGACATCGAGGGATCACCAATTTAGTATTGGAGGGCAGCGTGGAGGGTAAAAATCATAGAGGGAGACCAAGAGATGAATACACTAAGCAGATTCAGAAGGATGTAGGCTGCAGTAGGTACTGGGAGATGATGAAGCTTGCACAGGATAGAGTAGCATGGAGAGCTGCATCAAACCAGTCTCAGGACTGAAGACCACAACAACAACAACAATATGCCAGTTTTATGTAACTGAAACTTCTTAGGAGAATGACATTCAGAGTGAACTAAAAAAATGCAATATTTTTTTACAGTTAAAAATAACACTGTCTTCTAAAGAATAATGATGTAGCTAAATGTGCATATAGTGCTTGCATTTAAGGCACATCAGGGCCTAGAAGAAATCTGCAGTGTATCCTTTCTGCTGTAACAGGCTACTTTAAAAAAAAGGAACACTTTTTGATTATAAAATGTATTGTCACAATTGGTATGTGAGCCATCTGTACAGGGATGTCTTGCAAAGTGTAAAACCAATCATGCACTGGGTGTTATATCCCAGAGAGCCCCTGATCTGAATGAGTCATTGCCAGCACCCGGTTTCTGGCCTTTCTGTGGGCTGAAGGGAAGGGAAGCCTCACATGCCCTTATAGTAATGTTCCCCCTTTACACCAGTTTTCATTGTTCACAACTGTGCTGTGAACTCCATGTATATGCTGTGAAGTATGTGTCGGCCTAGTCTGGGAATCTGGGCATTGGGTACTATGCCAGGTAGTGACTGAGTTGGTGAGGAGAATCTTGGATCTGAATCATTAGCATGTAGGCCAAGTTTGCCCAATATATATTGTGCTCTAGGAAAATGGTTAAACCATTGATCTTCATAAAACACACTGAAAACAAATTTGGTGCTGTGTGTTGGGACCCTTGCTATTCGTGTTGTATATTAATGATCTTGCAGACAATATTGATAGTGACCTCAGACATTTTGCAGGTGATGCAGTTACATATAATAAAGTTCTGTCGGAACTGTGCTGGCCCCGGGGTAGTGTCTAGCACGGTATGCGCTTTGATTTGCTCCAATTTAGTGAATTGATCCCCTTTGTACCCGCCTGGAAGCAAGAGTGGTTAGAGTGCAAATGACTCTGGCAATCACTGTTTGCAACATCTACTTCCCTCCACATAGGCCACTTCCTTCTGTTGAACTGTCTATCTTAATATAGCAACTTACACCCGTGTTTCTCCTCCTAGGGGACTTCATGCCCACCACCCACAGTGGGGGAGTGTCATGCTGCCGCCGCTGCCAAGCAGACAGGCCCCCACGTTGGGCGTTCCACAGGGCCAGTTGGCCTTTATATATGTCTGCAGTGCACTTTGACACCTCCCTTTCAAATTGTGTTGATGTGGTCGTGCAAAATGTCTCTACCACTATTCTTCATGCTGCTGGCACTGCTGTCCCACTAGCCACATGTCTCCCCCATTGTCGACTGGTACTGCGGTGGACCAAAGATGTAGCAGTCACTGTCCAGGACCACCGACAGGTGATGCAGCGATTTAAACGACACCCTTCAAAGACCAATCTCCTTGCTTTTAAGTGCCTCCTTGCTAAGGTTCGTTACCTTACTAAGCAGAGTAAAAAGGAATGCTGGGAGTGCCATGTTTCCTCTCTGGGGACGTATGCCTCTTGATCACAGGTTTGGTTCAAACTCCATAGGCTTCTGGGCCACCATCATCAGTCAACTGTCTAAGGTCTTAACCTCCAAGGTGCTCTGTGTCCTGATCCATTGGTCCTTGCAGAACATCTTGAAATACACTTTGCGACAGTATTGGCATCGTCTTCCTATCCTGTTACCTTTCTCTGGCAGAAACGCCGAATTGAACTGCCCCCCTCTGTTTCAACCCACACCATGGTGAACCTTATAATGAATCCTTCACTGAATGGGAATTCTTGCAGGCTCGTACCTCTTCAAGTGACGCAGCCCCAGGCCCAGATTCCATCCACAACCAGATGATCCAACACTTGGACGTTCCCCAGAGGCAATATCTCCTCAGGGTCTCCAACCATGTTTGGCTCATGGGTGCTTTCCTGTTGCAATGGCAAGACAGTGCAGTTATCCCCGTCTTTAAGCCCAGGAAGAACCCAAAGTCTCTCGACAGCTACAGCCTGATTAGCCTGATGAATATACTATGTAAACTGCTCGAGAGGGTGGTTAGCTTGAGAATATATTGGGTACTCGAATCTCGGGGCCTTTTGTCCCTGTATCAGTGTGGCTTCCGGGAAGGATGATCTCCAACTGACCATTTACTCAGATTGCAAACAGCAATCCAACAGGCCTTCACTAACTGCCAGCACCGTGTCGCGGTCTTCTTTGACTTACACAAGGCATACGACATGGCTTGGCGCCATCACATTTTAGTTACCCTCCATGACCGGGGCTTCCGTGGCCCCCTTCTGATTTATATTTGTGAGTTTTTTTCTCACTGGCTCTTCCGGGTTCGATTTGGCACTTCACTCAGTGCCTATCAGATTCAGAAGAATGGTATCCCACAGGGTTCTGTGTTAAGTGTCATACTCTTCCTCATAGCCATCAACGGGCTTGTAACCTCTGTTGGGCCTGTGGTTACCCCGGCATCGTATGTCGATGATTTTTGCATCAGGTGCAGCTCCCACCCAGTAGCATCAGCTGAGCGCCGGCTCCAAGGTGCCATCCCATGGGCCTCTGCATGGGTCATCTCCCATGGCTTCCAGTTTTCTCCCTCCAAAATGCGGGTTATGCATTTCTGTCGTTGACCCACAGTACACCCTGATCCAGACCTTTATTTAAGCAACTAGCTCTTCGATGTAGTAGCACAGCCCCATGTCTTGGTCCTTATTTTTGATAAAAAGCTAACAAGGCTGTCCCATATTCACCATCTAAAGACTACATGCATGTGGAAGCTTAATGCTCTCCACCTCCTGGCCTACACATCTTGGGGTGCAGACCGTACCAATCTGCTCCATCTTTACTGTGCTCCGGTCTTGTCCAGACTAGATTAGGGTAGTCAAGCTTACCGCTCAGCCGCTCCTTCCACTCTGAAAATACTTGAGCCTGTTCATCATTGTGGGGTGCGTCTCACTATTTGTGCCTTTTACACTAGTCTCATAAACAGTCTCCTCACAGAAGTGGGGATTCCCACTCTGCAAATATGACAGAGCCAACTCCTGGTTTCTTACGCAATCACCATTCATCAATTCCCTGACCATTCTGTGTACCCTGTCGTCTTTGCAAATGAGTGATGTCTCCCTCCTGACAACTGCACATGGGGGGGGGATTGCCGATTGAGATGCGTCTCACTTCCCCCCGTCGGGATCTCCACTCAATGGAATGTGCCCCATGTATTTCCTCCCACGTACACCCTGTGGATGGCCCCTAGACCACAGATTAGGACTGACCTATTCCATGGTCCTAAGGTCTCTTGTCACCCCTATGGTTTTCCAGTGTATTGTACGTGCCATCCTTGCAGAATTCCATGGTGCCACCATCTTCTACACTGATGGTTCTAAGACAATAGATAAGATGGGATACACTTTCACATCTCCTACTGGTTTAGAACACCATTTATTCCTGGTATCATGTAGTGTGTTCACAGCAGAGCTCCTGGCCATTCACAGAGCCCTCCATTTTGTTTCTCAGACCTCCCTCCATAGTGTTTTAATTTGTACCAACTCAATGAGCAGCCTGTGGGCTATCAACCATTCCTAATCTCAGCATCCTTTGGTCTCTGCTATCCATGACCTTCCCTCTGCCCTTGGCCATGATGCCTGCTCAGTTGTCTTTCTCTGGGTCCCAACTCGTGTGGGCACCCCAGGGAATGAACTGGCTGGCCATTTGGCTAGAGAAGCAGATACTTATCCTCCATTCCCTTCTGTGATGCCAGCTGCAGAGATGCAAATCTCTGTCACATCTCTCTTTCCCCAAAAGTGGAATGACATCTGGTGTGCTACTGCTCACAGTAACAAACTCCGCACAATCAAGCAGTCTACTGCAGTTTTGGAGCTCCTTCTGCTGCTGCTCTCAGAAGGTGTCCACTGTTTTATGCCATCTATGCATTGGTCATACCAGGCTCACCAATTGTTTCCTCCTGCTTAATGAACCATCCCCTCAATGTGGTTGTGGAGCCAGACTGACGGTATCCCACATATTGGTGGAATGCCCCCTTCTTTTGCCCCTTCATGCTAAGTATAGTCTTCCAGATTCCTTCATTTTAATATTAGCAGACGATTCACAAATGGTTGAATTGGTCCTCAGTTTCCTCTGTGAAAGTGGTTTTTATTTCCGGAATTAAGATTTTGCTTTATTCATGGAGCAGGGACAGGGTGGTTGTGGTTCGTACCTTTCTTCATGTCTTCTCAGTCTGGCACCCCATGACCACTCCCTCATGGACAGGCCACTCTCTTTTTTTTCAGTTTTTAGAGTTGGCCTCACCTTTTATGCCTTTTACTGTGTGTGTTTTAACTTCATTATTTTATAATTTGACTCCCCTGACTGGATTCGTCCACTTTTAGTGGACCCTCTTTCTTCTGTGAGTAACTTCAGAATCGCGGGACTGATGACCTCGCCATTTGGTCCCATAAACCCTCTCAGTTAATTAATTGATCAGTCAATCAGTCAGCCAGTTGTGTTCACTGAGAAGTGGACTCTGTAGATAGTTGGCAGGATTTTAGATTTTAGCAACAGTAAACCTTGTCGAGACTGAGTAGAGGATGTTTGATTCCCCATTTGGTGAGATATACAAGTTACAGGGTGAGACTGGTGCTGACCATTTAAGGTCATGTTTCATGGAAGGATGGTAAATATAGAAGACAAAGACCATAAAAATTAAACACAAGATCTTTATTCTGTGTTATGCTGACAGCTGTATACATACTAGCTTGACCAGATACTCTGTTACCAAGAGAGGTGGTGCAGTGGTGAGACACTTGGGAGGACAATAGTTCAAATTTTTGTTTTGCCAACCAGATTTAGCTGTACTGTGATTTTGCCAAATCACACAAGGCAAATGCCAGAATAGGTCCTTTGAAAGATTACGGCCAAATTTGTTCCCCCAGTATGAGCTAGTGCTCCATCTCTAATAATCTTTTCAGGATGATAAACCCTAATCTTCCTTTTCTTTTCAAAGACACCCTTTAATAAACTGTAGAACATTGGCCAGCAGAAAGGTACCATACAGTTGACAAACCAGAATAACTCGAAAAATAAGCTTCACACGAAAAAATGTGTAGAATCCAAAGTTGATTATTTTCGAGGGGGACATCTGCTGCTGCTAAAATTTGCCTGCCAACCCAGCCCCCTGGGGGTGGGGCGGGAGGCAACTTTAAAATTTCAAATGGGAACCCCCATTTTTCATTGCAGAATCAGATTCTACATAATAAACTAAGTACATTTTCTCTTAAACAATTTTTTGATTCTTGACAGTTGGCACTGTAATTCAATAAAATCCATTTTTTCGTTTTTCCATGGAAAATGATTATGGATAAATAAAATAAATACTTATTTACTTCATAAATTTTGATTCACTAAAACTAAAACTCTCCCCCTCTTCCTGGAGGGTGGGGTTTGAGAGAGAGAAATTTAGAGATTTACAAATGTTGACCCAAATATAAATTTTTTCCTCAGATTCGGATAAGTTTTGTTTGTTTCATGGTCATGAGGCCGCACAACTTTTGATTATTAAACAATTCATCTGACTAGCTAACTAACTAACCAAACATTCTACTTACTAATGAGTGAACTCGTTAACTAAAAAACTAACTGACTCATGAACCAAATTTTTTGTTAGATTCGGAGTAATCACTCTTGTTTGCTGAGAAGTCTCACGACTGGGGTACTTGCTTAATTTGAGTCTTTTAGTTTCGGGTGGAAAAATGTAGAAAATGACATTCATAAATTTATTGACTTAAATCATTGTTCACACCATTATTTTATTTTGGAATATCGCAGCACTGTATCTTTTACCTGTCTGAGCATTCAGACAGCAATACATCGTTCATACAGATTGTCTTTTGGGCGACTTATGTTTGATTACCTTGTGTGCCTGCATTCGCAGCTTTTGCTCACTACCAGTCGCATTTGACACAGAGTTAGTATTGCTAGGTGGAATTACGCAGAGCGGGCCACTCACTCATAGAAATTCTTACCCTGCCTTTCTCGACGCCCCTGATCTTTCCTGAATTATCTTTCTGTGGAAGAAAAAATTGAGATGGTGTACATTTATGGAGAAAGTGGGAGAAATTTGGATGATGCAGTCGCGCTTTATGCGCAGCATTTTCCTGGCCAAGTACGATCACAGTCCTCTTTTGTTCGAGTTATTAAACAATTTACTGCAGAAGGTAGTGTGAACCAGACAAAAAGAACCCGTGCAGCTACTGTTTGTGGAGAAAACAATCAAGTGGAAGTCCTTGCTGCTGTGGCTCACAACCCACATGCGAGCACAAGAGAAATATCAAGGCAATCAGAAATTTCACGCATGATTGTTTGGAAAATCCTGAAGCTTCACAAATTTCATCCAAACCATGTATCCATGCATCAGGAACTACATGGCAATGACTTCCAAAATCATCTAATGTTGTGTCACTGGGCAGTTCAGCGGATGAAAACAAACCAAAACTTTTTTGCCAGAGTACTTTTCTCCAATCAGGCAACATTCACAAACCATGGCCAAGTTAATCGCCATAACATGCATTACTGGAGTGAACAGAACCCACACTGGATTCGAGAAGTCAACCGTCAGCGACCTTGGTGTGGTATAATTAGCGATAAACTGATCAGTCCATATTTTATTGATGGTAATTTGAATGGCAACAAATATCGGAACCTACTTGAAAATGAACTCCCAGATCGAGTTGAAGACCTGAGCATCGAACTTAAACAAAACATGTGGTTTCAACGTGATGATTGTCCAGTGCATTATTTATTAGTAGCACGCAATGTACTAGATCAACTTTACCATGGTCGCTGGATCAGCAGGGCAGGTCCTGTGAATTGGCCAGCCAGATCGCCTGGCCTTACCTCGCCAGATTTTTTCTTATGGGGTTATCTAAAAGATATCGTTTATCAGGAAATGCCTACCACTTGCGAAAACATGAGGCAAAGAATAAGAGATTCTTGTGCTGCAATTACACCAGACATGTTATCAAGGTGTGTGCAGGGATTTACAGCACGAGTCTTTAAATGCATCGAAGTTGGAGGTCATCACTTTAGACATTTGAGTTCATAAAACGGTGAGATGCAAGGGATTTCTGGACAACAAGCAGGCCGAAAGTGAGAGGCGAGGGTACTCGCTGGAAACAAGCACCCCAAAATTCATTTCCCGTGCAAGTATTTTCAAATAATCAACAATAAAACGAAACCAGTGGTTCCTTTTCAGGACCACCAAATCTTAAATGGGAATACGTTCATCATTAGTTAGTGAGTGGATTAATCTTTACCTCAGTTAGTCTGTGAGTTAATGAGTTCACTCGTTAGTAAGTAGGATGTTTGGTTAGTTTGTTAGCTAGTCAGATGATTTGTTTGGTAAGTAAAAGTTGTGTGGCCTCATGACCATGAAACAAATGAAACTTATCCGAATCTGCGGAAAAAAATTAATATTTGGGTCAACATTTCTAAAACTCTAATTCTTCTCTCTCAAACCCCGCCCTACAAGGAGAGAGGGAGAGTTTTAGTTTTAGCAAATCAAAATTTACAAAGTAAATAAGTATTTTTTATTTATCAGTAACCATTTTCCACACAAAAATGAGAACATGGATTCTCTTGAATTACAGTGTCAACTACCAAGAATCAAAACAAATAAAAGACAAAATGTACGTAGTTTTTTTATGTAGAATCTGATTGTGCAATGAACAATGGGGGTTCCCATTTGAAATTTTAAAGTTGCCTTCTGCTCATCCCCAGGGGGCTGGGGTGACAGGCAAATTTTAGGAGCAGCAGATGTCCCCCTCGAAAATAATCAACTTTGGATTCTACACATTTTTTCATGTGAAGCTTATTTTTCGAGTTATTCTGGTTTGTCAACTTAAAATTTACACCCCGTATATGCACTTTTTCAAATCTGCATGGTGTTGTATGTGTAATTGTGTACCATATCCACCCATTTGCTGATGGAGAATCATTAATGGTAGACGTGTGGATGTGACACATCCCCATTTTCTTCACCAGATCTGTGCATTGCAGGATATCCTGTGTGATTGTCTTCATTTGTGAATGACACATGCAAAGAGAAGTCAGAATCTACTACCAATCGGCAAAGGATTTACATTGAGAATAAACGCCTTCTTTTGCTGCTTGCACTCAGAAATTGAATGAATGCAGTCTTTCGCCCTTTAAATCTCCAAGCTTACTATGAACTTCCAGAATGCTGGAGTAGCTTGGATCAGCAACTTCTATTAATCAGTAGAACGAAAAGCTACTCCAGGTTGCAATTTTTTTTCTTTTTATTCATTTGATGATTAGTTTTGGGCTGAGACCCATTTTCAAATCATCATAATGTAATTGAATGTGGCATTTCTAGAGATGTCAGAAATGTGCATTGAACATTTACAGTGCATACAAATATTATGATTTGAAAATGGATTCAGCGCGAAACTAGTCATCAAATGAATAAAAAGAAAAAAATTTGCAACTTGGACTTGCTTTTTGTTCTTACTGACACCTGTAATTGTTGACTGATGTTCCATGAAATTACCAAAAAAATACGCTTTTCATCCCAAGCAATGGTTGTAATCACTTTTTGCCTTCAGTAAGATACTCACTTATATATTTGTTTTGGCAAATTTAAATGAAACACTGCAGTGACTGTTCTTTGACTGCAGGTTTGTTTAAAATATTATCGACTCATCACCTGTAACTACGTGGGAAAACAAATCATCCGAACTTGTTGATTGTATTTCAGGAACACTCATCGTCTTGACGTTCATTGCTCTCTCTAAGCATTTTGTTACCCACCTTGAACACAGTTTGCAGTATCTGAGCTTTTCTGTGACAATTTTGTAGAGAGTGATGTGTCCAACATCAGGAAATTAATGTGTTGGAGGACTAATTGAGAATCAGATTGCAGTTTTTGATCTATTTGTTGCACTATTTCACCAGTCTGGTTATTGAGTGAGCCACTCCTGTCTTAGTCATGTACATTTGTACAGCTGCTTTAAAAGTCACCATAATCTTACGTTTCCTTCACTCATTACCATAGGTCCATGCACTAGGCACAACCCCTGGCTAACCTGAGTAGCTTGAGATCCTTTTGCTCACGCACAACTGATGCTGGCAACAATTTTTGAAGCTATTGTTGTTTTCTATCACCCACAGTCAAAGGACTATTGAATCAGATTGAAAACGTCTATGGATCTTTGTTTGGAACTGCCAGAATTGAAGCTATAAATAAACAGCTCTTATTTTTTAAAGATATCTTGCAGAATCTTGGAGAAAATAATCTTAAACCATTTATTTTTAACTTGATGTTACTGTGTAGTTTTTGTATGCTAGCTGTTACATAATACTGTACCACAATATAAAACACTTGTTAACTAAAGTTTCTGATTTTCCAGGAACGTGCTCAGTTGGAAGAAAAAGTGAAAAGAACACTTTCAACTTTTGCTCGCATTAAACTTGATCTGAGCGGATATGAAGATGAGTGTCGCAGACTGCAAAATATTTTACAGAAATGCACTAGTACACTTTGGGCACCTGTTAAAACTGAAATAAATAAGGTATTCTGAAGTATGCTGTTATTTCTTTGCTTTCTCTGTTAACAAAACTGAATTTCAGATTATGTTTGGTCAGTTATTGTTAATTCAGAAGGTTATTTCAGTAATGTTTTGTCATGTTTATCATAAAATGATATCAATTTAGGAAAATCAATATTGTTGAGAAGAGTTCCAAAGAATGGAGTATAAACGGTTGTCTATGGAAAGCTGTTAGAAAACTTCTTGCCAAGGTCTGGAAAAAGGTAATCATACTTCGCTTCAATCAAAAAAGTTCAGTGCGTATACAGGTGCATCTTTTTACTTTATGTAGGATGACATGGGCAGCTAATGTATACAGTTTTGACAGATGGTGCCATGCGACATAGTTCACAAGGAATTAGCATGCTATATCTGTTATATCTATGGGTGGGATGTAGCAATTGCGAAGTAAACTGCAGCTGTCATGAGGGCAGTAGGTAAACTGACAGGTCATTTCATGTGGGATTTCCGGATGAGTGGCTATTTCTAGGTTGTGTATGGCATGAAGAACACCACAGACTGTGGCTGTGAATTATTTCACTGCTGCCTCTAGAATAATACCAGTACTAATAAACTTATCCACGTCTAAAGACCCACTCTGTTGGTGGAATAATACAACTACATACAATGATAAATGTAGGAGCCACCCATTTCTTGAAAAATGCCTTCAGCAACCATGACAAACCATGTACACTAACAGAACTGGACCAGCACTATTGAAAGACTACCAGTTTTTATTAAATAAATACAGTTTGAATAATGGTCTGGGATTTTAACACATATGATTAAAAAAACTCATGCAGGCAAAAAGTAATCTGAAACACAGTATGTATAGTGACAGTGTGGGATAAGATACCAAAATAGCTATCTGTAGGTGTATAATTGAGTTTAGTAGTTAGTTGAGAATAATATTGATTTTGGCTCATTAATTGTGATGATACACAAATAAATTACAAAGTCCCCCAACAAATAACAAAGGACACGACCTAAAAGCAAGTGAATTTATAGACTAGTTTGATGTATAGTGCTTTTAGTAGGGATAAGCGTAATACACTTTTCATTCACTGAAAAAAATCTGCATATGCGTATGAGAGACAATGTCCAATATCTGCCTATATATTTACATTGAAACTGGCAAATGTCAAAGGTATCAGCATGTAAGCACAAGTTGTGTGACATGTTCACATCTGTAGTTCTAGTAGTATCAGCATTGTTACAGTGGGGCATAAATATCTGATAATATTGAAAATAATCTTCAAAAACAAGAATGTACCCTATGAAACTGTGGCTATGCAAGATGCAGATATGCTGCAATACTGCCCAACTTCTCTTGGCAGTTACAGAAACTCGTGATCCATATGAAGACCTCTCAAGCTGCATTGTATAAGGATACTTCTTTTCTTGTTCTCCTGTATTGTATTCGTCACTAAAACAGAAAAAATCCGGTTGAAGCTCGAACTAAAAGTTATCTCTTACCACCGTGTTGTTAACTTCTGCTTACTCAAGTGTGTTGTAATGCCACATTCCATAAATCACCTCCATTGTGAATTCTGTTTCTTTCGAAATACACAAACTGCTGCATTTTGTGTCACAGACCGTGCTTGTATGTAGCAGTGTCTTGCACAGTAGTAGTAAAAACTGGTGCAGAAGGTTGATTGACATTAAATCTTTATTTTTGGTATGGAAACTTACCACACTAAGCTGAAGAGTATGGGGCAGTGCAGTTAAAAACAGAATTGGAGTGGAGTGAAGTGCCAAAGTAAGCACACGGGATAAAAAATTTAGCTTCCCCAGGAGACATTATGCGAATACCGTGTAACACCGCTCCTAGCTTCGATAATGCTCCAAATACCACTTGGAAGAGTATCGACAGTTTTCTTCATATATGCTATCGGTAAAAGGTAAAGATAAAGTTCTGCGTTCTGGCCCTAGACGGCGCAAGTGCGACCCACTGACTGTCTCGTCATTCTCTGCCGATGGCGCCATTGAATGCACTGTGGAGGGGCATACGGTCAGCACGCTGCTTTTCCCGTTATTGTCTGGTTTCTTATTCTTGGAGATACTGCTAATCGTGCTTTCGGTCAACTACTGCATAGTTTCTATACTGTTTGACCTGTTGAAGATATGCAGCTTTACGTGTCTCTTCTGTTGCATACAGTTCTCTTATCAGCGTTCACTTGTAAACTGATCGAGGTGGACCTGCATTCACATAGAGCAGCAATTCCTGTTTGGTTTGAAACCAATTATCTGTGGTAAGGTGTGACAGTTGTCTCGGGTTTTTGTTGACTAGGATCTTTTTAAGACTACCATTCTTACGCCATTAAGTCCCATAGTGCTCATAGCCATTTGAGCCATTCTTACGCCGAGATACTCATCTGCGAGTGGCATGCCACCTCTTGTATACGAGTTGAATAGTCCTTGTCAATACACCAACAAATCGGACAGCTTCGTACGCAGTGTTGTCATTGGCAGTTCCAAATGGGATAGCTCCTTTCTGCCATTCTGTAGCTTTGATCTAGCGTATTGTGCCGACGCCAACAACCGACTAGTACATATGCCCCACTTCGCTGTGGAGACCTGTGTCGGCGATGGAGGGTTGTGTGACTGCCTGGTACCAGATCTAGACCATTTTATTGTCCTTGTATGTGCCCAACCTATCATTAGTTCCTGATGTGTTTTGCCAGCCAATCAGGATCACCAATTATTTTTACAGTGGTCTTATATTCACAAGTAACTGAATTAGCCATACTTATATGGAAATTTGTAAAATCCTCTTTTGCTCAGATGAAGGGTGAAACATTTCGTGGCATTTGTTCCAAAGGACACTAGAAGTGTTGAGGAGCCATATTGACCCATAATCATTTAGCCTGTCTCCAGCTCAAGATTTGGCAAAGCATATAACAGTATATCAGATGTGCTCAACGGGATCAACGTTAGAATATTTGGAGTGCCAAGCATCCTCATATCTACAGTGTTTACTGCACTGAAAAAATTTGCGAGTAATGAACTGGGTAGCTAGGTGCATTGTACTGAAAGTACTGATTGGCCGTGGGGTGCTGTAGTGACCCAGTTACCCTTGATGGAACAGTATGTTCCTGCACTATTTACCACTGTAAACCAATTGTATAAATATCAGGGTACCTCATTTCATACCGTATAAATGTCTTCTACACAAGAAACCTCCATCACCGGTCGGTGTGATGCCCTATTGGCAAGTTGGGTGCATTGCATCATATGGCTTACAACGAACCCTGCTCTGCAGAACTTAAGGATGAGGTAGATAAAGTAACATAACATATTAAATACTTGGGGGAAATGAATGAAAGTGCAGGAGGAAGTTGCCATAGGTCTCCCAGTCATGTACAGAAAGTTTGGTGTCACATGGCATGTCAGCACAACTGTAATGCTGAATGGGGTTGGCTCTGTAACAGGAGGCAGTTAAAGGAACGGGAAAAGATAGTGTGTGTCAATCAGTGAGCAGTTACGGTATACTGTGCTGGTGTTCTTCATTACAACATATACAGGAAACAATGTTTTGATCATTTCACATGGGGAAAAATCATCAGGGGAGAGGGAGAGTATGACAAGAGTGGCCGAGGAGTTTGGTATTGCTCATAGCATTGTTTTTGTTCGTTGGTAGCATTCCGAATCGTGGGCACTACTGTCCAAAAGGAGAAGTAGTGGTCAGTCACGGTCTGCTACAGTAGCAGATGACCGCTGCAAGAAGGGACCTAGACCAGAGAGTGGGTGCAGTTGGAACTACGTTTAACAGGACTGCAAGGCATGCAATATCATGCTCCACAGTGACAAAGTAACTACATGAAGATGATCTCTTCACCAGACAATCAGTACAATGTGATCCAATGAGACCCACACACTGGTGACACTGTTTGCAGTGGTGCCATGAGCATAGGGAGTAGTCCAACAGGGAGTGGGGTTGCATGCTCCTCTCAGATGAGAGTTGATTCAATCTGAATAGTGACTCTGGATGTACCCTCACATGGTGAGAGGTAGGAATGCGTAATGAAGCCAGGAACATTGTCGAAAATTATCATTTTGGTGGTCCAGGTTTTATGGTGATGGAGGGGGGGGGGGGGTGCGCCATTAATGTTGCGTGGGCGCACTGACATCTTGACCTTTGAACAGAGTACACTGCCTAGTGAACCTTATTGTGGCACAGTACTCCTTCCCCATGTCCATCTCTTTGGGGGTGCATTTGGCCCTGACTTCATTTTTACAGATAACTATGTGCATGTGGAGGAGCTCTTGGAACAAGAGGATATTTAGCAAATGGACTGGCCTGCCCATTCTCTCCACTTAAATCCCATCGAGCATATGTGGGATGCTGTGCAGAGATGTATTACAGCATGTCCACATGCACCAAAGACCATCCAGTAGTTGTAAAGTGTGTTGGTAGAGGAAGGGAATGTCCTACCACAAGAACTCCTTATTAACCTTGTGGCCAGCATGAGAGCATGCAATTATGCCTGTGGTGACCACACACCCTATTAAGAACCATTTCTCACCTTTTGTAATGTCCAGGGGACCATCATAAACTGCAGTGAATTCATTGCAATTTTTGTCTTTAATAAAAGTGCCAATTCTATTTGTCTCATTGTATATTTCTTTTAGTTACCTTCTGCGGTATACTGTAGGAAATTTTTGTATGTATTGTCCAAATTTCATCGAACTGTGTTCTTGACAGTGACTCATTGTGTGAAAGTTAGTTTCGTCCTTCAATTTTGCACACCATTGTACTTCTAACATGGAATTAATGTATTATACCAACTGGTCTTGTGACTTATCAATCCGTGCAGCCTTTTTCCATAATTTAAACCTCCAGTATTGCTGGTAGGTGTCCATGCTAATTTCTGTGCTGTCTGATGTATGCTGGGATGGGTTTTGAACCAGATAATGAGGTGGTGGTTGTGGATAATTTTGCTGATTACCAGTTGTCCTGCACTGAACTGGTAGGTGATTTGCTGAACTTGTGAAATATTATGAGCTGCGCAGGATTAGCCGAGCGGTCTCAGGCACTGCAGTCGTGGACTGTTTTGTGGCTGATCCCAGCGGAGGTTCGAGTCCTCCCTCAGGCATGGGTGTGTGTGTTTGTCCTTAGGATACTTTAGGTTAAGTAGTGTGTAAGCTTAGGGACTGATAACCTTAGCAGTTAAGTCCCATAAGATTTTAAAAAAAAATTATGACATAATAACACAAAATTTTGATTATACATTCATAATTTAATATTGGTTAGTCTTTGTATACTACTACTATGAAACCAATGATTAACTATTGATAATTGAGGAGCATTTTTTCAAAACTCGATATATGCAGAAAATTTCAAAATTGAGTTAGACATGGTAATGGCATATTGTTGGCCTTTTACATCAACCCCTGAACCAAGTTTTAGCAAAAGTTGACTACTGCTGCATGTATGAACACTCCATATCACAAGGTTTTAGTAAAACATGATATATGCATACCTACAGTTACAGCAAAAGTCAACAAATGCAATATAATTACTCCTTGTTGTCTCCAGTCTCTTGTTGCATCAAGCAGTTAACTATAATGGAGTATAGTGGTTGCTGTGAGCATTGTTACTTGCCGCCGTAACAATGTTTACTGGTGGGAGTAGGGTTGCAACCAGACCACAGTGTCGGTGTCACACCTGTAGTTTAGTTTTATACAAATATTCACTTGACACTCAGATGTACATCTACAAAGAAGTTTCGCAAGTGGAAGTAGAATGGATGATGATTCTTGTGATTCTGGAAACGCCATACAGATCAAAGAATGTTCCAGTGGAAGAAAATCCAAATTCAAGAAAAGCTTACATCAACCTGAAATGCAAAGCAAGAAGTGTATAAAAGAAATTATCATTAAATGCAATCATGGATTTGAGGTTTCTCCTTCTAAAGCTAAAGGAATTAAAAAATGCAGAGCTACTGATCTCTGCTATGAAGTCATTTACCAACTTCATCAACCCATGACATCATTAAATAAAATAGATCAAGATAAATTTCTGTTCAAATTTCTTACTATTTCTTCACCTCGGTGCAGAGTAATGGACACCCAGAATGCAACAAGGAAGAAAACAGTGACAGTTAAGTGCTATTAGAAAGAGAATGATGAAATAGTGTGTCTTTCTGCTGCCACTTTCCAATAAATAAGTGGTATGTCAAAGGCAAGCAGGTTCCATGAAGGAAGGTGGTTTCCAAAGGAAAGGAAAGGAGGCAACACAATAGGAAGGGTTCATAAGGAAGTAACTATTGCCATTAAGGATGATATTAAAAAAAAAAGGAAAAAAAATTGCACGGAGAGCCACCATGTGTCAGTAAGTGATACATACTCTGGAGATTCAGTACAAGTTGAGATCCTGGGATGAAAGCAACCACCCCATCCAACAGGACTCAGTGGCAGATTTAACAATTTTGCACCCTCAGGCACATCATAATATATGCACGTCTAGCACCCCTCCCCCCCCCCCCCCCAAAAAAAAAAAAGTTTTAAATAATAACTATTACCTGATCACCTCACAATTGCCGTTTTGGGTGGGAGTGCTGTGAACTGTTTACGTACTCTGCTATTCATTGTTCTGAAAGATGAGTCAGCGGTCTAGTCGTGCTCAATCAAAATGTAATATGGTTCGTGAACTGTACTTAGTGTATGGCAGCAGATAAAACAGACTTAAATCTGCATTGTATTAACACATTCTTCTGTCGAAAGACAACAGGAATGAACACAAGTAAAATAACTTTTCTTTTATAGCCCAAAAATTCAGCAGAGCATGTAGGAGACAACGGATTTTTGTTACACATACACTTTTAATATGTTCTTTTACATGGAACCGTTGAAAATGAAAATAAAAAAAATTGTGTTACAGTCTAAAAATTTAAATGAATGTGTCATAAATTAGAAATTAATAAGTACTTTTACATAGATGTGTTCAAAAATAAAATTAAACTGTTGTTTTATGATCTAATAACTTGAATGTGTAGCAGATAAAATAACACATTCGGTATTAATGTGTGAATCTATAGGAAACCGTAAGAAATGAAATAGAGATTTTAGTGCATGAACTAATAACTAAATACAGAGGATCAAACACAGAACTGGATTTGCTATTACATAGTTTTACCGACTAGTGTGGAAAAAGTCGAATTTGTTTTATAATCTAATAGTTAATGTGTAAAGCATTAAGGTCTGTGAGATGCTGCATAATAATTGTACGCAATACCTTTAATCCATGTAAGGGCTGAACAGTTTTGTACTGCAGCTACTGCACTCACCATAGCTCTTTCTAATGGTATTAGCAAAACTTTTACGTATTTATCGACAGAACTGAACTATGTTATTTATTAACAGTTTTTCATCTGAGCGTACTCTCTGTTAACGTATATTACCGCGATAACTATACATTTTAGCAGACGCCAAGAATACGCAGCTGTTGTAATATACTACAGTATCAGATGACTTGACTGTACAGAGCCGAGTGGCCTGGTTCGTTCGGGTATTGTCGGGCACCATTGGTCACATTTGCACGTAAACAAGGTTTAGTTCCATGTTCTGCCACCGGCAATTGTAAAATAAACAGGTAATATGTAGTTTGTAAATCCAATGACTGTGCTCCAAGTTATAATAAAAATCACATTATAATCTTAAATTTTTAAAACTAATATGAATAAGTAAACAAACTTGCCAGTCAGCAAAGATTGCATCTGGCTTTGACGGCAAAAAACTCGTTGATCATATCTTCAGAGTTCAGATGGTTATCAGTTAGGAGGTCGGATTTGATGTGAAGAATGGACAAGATGTTCAATGTCTCCTCAGACAATGTAGAACGTAGGTACGATTTCAGTCTTTTACGAGCCGAAAACAAGCATTCTGCTGAACAATTAGTAAGTGCCATACATAGAAATATTCTAAGAACAATGTCAACATTCGGAAACACGGAATATAACCCCTCTTTTCGTAAAAATTTAACCATTTGGACAGGTATATCGCTGATCTCAGAAGATTTCAAAAGTTCTGCGAAATCTACACATTCACTAGGGAAGGAAAGCTCTAAATCTGTGTCGTATGACACTTGGAGTTTTGCTGCACGTTCAGCAGTATCGTCGTGTGAACTGTTCTTAAGGTTACTGAAAAGTGTGGAGGAGTCCAACAGTGTTCTATAGCTTTCCTTCCTCCTCACTAATTCGGTGTAAGAGTTTTTGAGTACTGGGAGAGATGTTTCAAATTTAAACTTTCCCCTTCCAGTCAGAAAAACTTCAGAGTCCGCTTCTTCGTCATCATGAAGTTTGTGTTTTCGTGATCTTTTATAGGTGCATTCATAGTCTATATCAGTCACAATCTCCATGGATTTATTTTCATAATAGTCCAACATGCCACAAACAGATGCGATAAATCCTACAAGTGATTCGTATAATTCATGCTCTACTTCAGTATCAGTATTTATACTTTGCAATTACAGATTTACACTATTAAATCTCTGGAGTATGTCCTTCCAAACCGTCGTCATGAATACTGTTTCTAGTCTGCTGAGTTGATTCAATAAAGCTGAAGCCACATTTTGCACAAATGGTTTTTCAAACATATTATTGGCAATATGTATGAGGGCATTGATAATGCCCTCCCAGTTTTCATATAGACTTACACACGCTTCCTCTCCTGCTGATCAACGTGTTTTTGATAAACTTTTTACCATTTTGCTTCCTGGTTTCGTGAAAGAAAGAAGTTTATCCCAGCGCTGTGTAGAAGCAGAGGAAAAAATTATAAAGGTTTTGCAGTACATTGAAAAATGAGCATGCTTCCCGACAACAGCTTGCTGCACTAGTGCTGACTAAATTCAAAGAATGTGCTGGACAAGGCACATAATGTGCTTTCGAATTTCGTTCTCTAATGCGTGCCTGCAAACGTGTGTAAGTTCCTGACACATTGCTTGCGTTGTTATGTGACTGGCCTCAGTAATATCAATGGAATTTGTAGACAGGACTTTTAGTACAGCCTCAGCTAAGTTTTCGGACTTGTGTCTCGGGTTTGGTAAAAACAGAAGGAAATGTTCAACAGGTTCACCATTCTCATTCACATATCTTAATATGAAAGATAATTGATCAATATGTTAAATGTCTGCAATAGAATCTACTATTATAGAGAAATATTTGGCCCATTTTATTCCACTTATAATTCTTTTTATTCATTCAGAAAGAAGCTCTATTATTTCATCACAGATTGTTGAAGAAAGATAACTTGTATGTCACTGCCCTAGATTTCAATATCGTTCAATGTGCTGTGAGAAAAGGATCAAACTTGGCTATAAGTTCAAGAGACATCATAAATTGACCATTATGTAATGAATGGAATCCTTCAACATGTCCATGACTTTTTAGCATCTTCACTAGTGCAAACACCCTTTTCAACACACTGCGCCAGTACATTTTTTCTGTCTCAACATATGACTCTAAGTGATTATCTGTTGTTCCAAGTGACTTTTTTTCTTGTTAACAGTGATAACTCAGAATTTTTGTGTTCAAGTGAATTCTCATGATGAGATAAAATATTAGTAATATTTTTCCAGTTTGTAATACCATTAGTAGCAATAGCGGCCTTACCTCCGAACAATTTACATGGTACACAAAAAACAGCACCGGTGCTACAGGAGTATACTAGAAAATGACGCAAAGTTGATTCACCATTTAAAAGTTTATGGTAAAATACATTTTTGTTCAAATATCTGATTTGATCACCTATTGATCTTCTTGAATTAGAAAAATCACAGTTACAATTTTGATTAATGCCACATTGTAAGAGAATGTTGATTGTTGATTCATTGACACACCATTCTGCAGGATCATGACTAATGAGGTTATTTCCTTTTGTAATATCTGACTCGACGCTTAGTTTTTCGTGAAACTTGAAATCGGGAACAATTTTTCTTCATTTTTAACTTTTGTTTCATCTGTATTTACTTCTTTTACAACAGCTGCAGTGACAGAAATATCATCTGCACTACTTGAACTCGAAGTGGAACTACCGAATTTTTTTGTGAAAAATGTAGCTACTCTGCCAAGCATTTTTAGAACATTATCTTCTCGTTCTCACCTTTCTTTTGATAATTTCTGAAATGCTGCCCCACTTAATTTAGCACGTTTGCTTCTTTCACTGTTATTCATGTTAAGGCACATAAAAAATTGTCAACCAACAGTCAAAACAAAAAAAAAATTTGTAAAAGAAAAGAAAGAAAGAATTACTGTATCCAGTTCCAATCATACTAAACCGCACATTGAGCACAAAGCTTTTTACTTTAAACACGGCACACAAGCACAAATATTTTTCCTTTAAACATGGAACGGAACTGACCGACTCGGATTACTCGATCTAGCTGTGCTATGAAAGAACAATAATGCAAAATAATTTAATTTCATTCTCGACTGTTTCTCTGTTATCTGTGAACAGTAGAAGCACACCTGCCAGCTGGAATTTGTCTCGTAAAGAAAACGGACAGTCCCTGTTTTGGCTTCTGTTTCGTGCGTCACCAGAATTTTTAGCTGGGACGCAAATATGTTCTGAATATTCTTGACACTGTCTTTCTAATTTAAAAAGCAAATGTTTGCAATTTCTTGCAGTGAGGTGTGCTGGATCGACTCGTATCTCACATATTCTTATAACATTTTAGCGGTTTCTGTGGGCAGAGAAGGCAGACTACAAAGTTTAAGTAGTCTTGTTGGCAGTTGATGTGGTGTGCTGTCATTTGTGTGAACACTGCTTTTTGCTTTTATGTCTACATGCAAAATACACCTTTTGTTCCAACATAAAATAAAAATAACCTTTCCTCGAAGAAAAAAAGCTTAGTTAAAAAGTTTAATATAAAATTTGCAACGCCAAGTGCTGTTAGATTGCACAGAGTGGAAACTTTGATATCGTGCAGGCTGCAGCACAATAAATGAGACAAACAAAAGTTGGTTTCTTCTTCTTTTTTCACCGAAAAAGTAACTAAGTAAGTAAATAAATAAAATTTTTGAACTGTTGTGAAGTGTATTTCACACATTATCAGATATTCTACTTATGTTCTTTTTTATAAACATGCATTTCAAAATCTAAAACATTCCCAGTATCAACAGGTTTCGTGAAACGGGTGCCATTAAATCAAAGCTCAGATACTGAAAACCACAGAGCTTTCACATTAATTACAGTAATGGAGGGTTGACTTGATACTTCCCCGTAATTTCTACAAGAAATTTAAGTAGAGTCGGGTTTTTCATACTGAGGTCCACACATGTAAGAAACTGCCGATTAGTTATCACAGCTTTTCAAGGGTCCCGGTATTTCCACAGGGGAAATATGGTAGAGTTAAATAGAAGCCGACAACATTCTTGGAATAATAACATTTCAAACACTGTATTGTAGATTGCCATCCTGACAGCTTACTTCAAAATATTTTGAACAATCATGAAGATGATACCAGACAGAAACCCAATGTTAAATTTCCATTCAGTCACCAAGTAACATGTAGAATTCCAAGCTTGTATTGTTGAATTTCGTTCTTAAGGCTTATTCAAACTAGCAAGTTGCTTAACAATATTAAAAATTTTTGTCTTTTGTAAGCGCAGTTATTTTAAAACATAAGAGGTTAAAATGATTACAGAGCAAAAAAATGCCGCCCCCCCTTAAGGTGCCGCCCCTAGGCCCGTGCCACTGACAGTAGTAACATCTACACTTTTACCAAAATAGAATATGGTATGCAAAGAAAAGAATAAAGATGTGTGTCCCGTGTTAAAGTATTTTGATATTCCAGATGATACAAAGGAGTTTTACGAAGATGTTGTAAACGAATAATGTATACATGTAAAAGGGGAAAACTGGACAACAACAGTGTGATTGTAACATGCAATACTTTTTGTATTGTTCATTTCTTATTTCATGTAGTTTTGATGATGATAATAATATAAGCTACACATTTGTAACAGTTATCACTGTGATTATTGTATTGTGCCACTGTATTTCTATTATTATTGTTTGTATTCTCAATAAAGTCAAAGGCCATAAATTAAAAAAAAAAAAATGCTTAGTAAGATACAACAATGCAGGCATTTAATAACTACTGCAGCACATAAAAAAATTAGCTGTGGGGAAAAAATAGACAGAATTAAAGAAGGCAGGATAACTGATACCAACAGTAATTGTAAGTATTTATTGACTTTTGAAAAAAAGCTGGAAAAATCACACCTTAATATACTGTTATAAAAGTTAAATTTTAATATATTTCAGTACAATGCTGTATTAATGTAAGTGAGATCTAGTAGTCATATGAAAATACAAATGCTCCGGCATATCTATCTAGCAGAAAACAGAGACTCATTTTATGAAAAACTGTATCTGTTGCGTTTATCAAGTTTTGAAAAAATGTTCCGTAATAGTGCAATATGTACCTAATAATTTGCCGTATTGAAACTAACTTTTACATCAAATTATTTTCGTTATTAATGTTTGTAAATGACTGATCTCCTCCTGAGGGAACAATTCTCCAAAAATATATGACCATGGTCTTCAACCACAAAAGTTGGCGATGTACTATGACTTATAGGTTGGCACCTTTTTCATGCCTTATCATGCAATGCATAAAGTGATTTGCAGTCACTAGTAGTAGGTCATAGCTAGACATTGGTACAGTGTAGTTTGTGGCTAGTATGCACAGTTAGCAGTTAAGTGCAGTAAAATATTGCACCAATGCATAAAGTGATTTGCAGTCACTAGCAGTTAGTCATAGCTAGACACTGGTGCAGTGTAGTTGATGGATAGTATGCACAGTAAGCAGTTAACTGCGGTAAAATGTTGCTCCACCAAGAATGGGGACAGAAAGAGTAGTCCGACATGTAACAGACAACGGACCTACAGGAAATAGAGGTACAGGAAGACCAAGGAAAAGGTGACTTTTATGAGGACGGAACAGACTATAAGTCTACTCCTTGAAGAAGAAGAAGAAGAAGAAGAAGAAAATATTGCACACTGGTGAATCGAGATGTCAGTTTGATATGTTTACTGTATTAATTCATCTCAGTTATGTAATTGCCTCAGATGCAAGGTTGTTTTGAGGTTAAACCTATGTTGTAATTGCTTGCTCCACGAGTCCATCAAGCATTGAGACTAATGGTATGGTGAACTGAAGCTACATGTTTTATATGAGCTACAAAGATACCGTAATGTGTTAACTGCTCACTACTTATGTGTATGTACTACAGTTAGAAAGGGCAAAGTTTTTCTTTTCCACTTAGATCAGTCGAGAAATGTTATGGAAAGTTGATGTTAATTAGTTCTGGACAATATATTGACATGATTTGTAACAAAATTTGTCAGTATTACTTGAAAACTTTGTTTCCTTCCTTTCATGTCATTTTTCAATGTCACATTGTTAATCAAAGAGTGAATGTAGGCAGGAATAATGTTTGTGCAGCAATGTTAATGTGACTTAATTGAAGTATAAATGAAATGCCATCAGCAGACAGAAAAAGTGAATATTTAATTGTTTATTGCTAATTGAATTATTTTGATTACAAACAGTGGTGTGCTATGGGCAAGATGGTATGGCAAAAGCACACTGCTTGCATGTTCTCACAGATAGAAGGGTAGTTGAAACAATCTTGGCAACAGGTGGATCCACTACAGAAGTTCCACTGGGAAGTTCTTACATGTCCTCTATACAGTCTTGATCTCTCCACATGCTGTTTCCATTATTTTTGGATCCCGAAAAAAGACATTTGTGGCTGCCAATGTGTTTCGTAGGTAGGAAGAAGTGCATGCCAGGGTGCATTTATGGTTCTGTAGACAACCACAAATAGTTTTTTCAGAATGTGTTGACCTTCTTGTGTCTCAGTGGGATAGATGTATTAACAGTTATGGCAATTATCTTTGAAATAATAAACAGTTTATGTACTTTTCCATCTGTCTAATTTTCATTTGACTATCTCTTATAACTGAAATAATCTGCTGTCATGGCACCTACCTCAAAATGAAGGAAATAATCAAAAATATTTTTTATGATTTTTCAGATGGCATTTGATCTTAAGGAAATTGAGATGAATAACACAGCCATGTTTCGTCAGTGGCAAGCACATCACAATATCTTATGTGAAATTCTGGATGATGTAAGAATTTTTAACACACAAGCTATTAAAGGGGGTGAAAAGATATGCCAGCTATGCAAAATTTGCAAACAGCTGAATGCAGAAAGACTGGAATTGGTTAATCACTTCCTGGGGATAATTGATAAAGGTATGTTTAACAATGATAAGGATCTACCTGACAACAAAGCTGAGGAGTGTGTTCTTTTTGTTACTGTGTACTACAAAGATTGAATTTATATTGTTATTTCCTCTTTTGTAATTTGCTATCCTCTCAATATATTTCTTTGCTGTTATTTGAAGAGTCATCATCTCATCTTCCTTTTTGTTGTGCAGATCGAAATACATCTCTTGGAAAGAAAAAATGAGAGAGTGAATTGAAGTTTTTTCACTATTGTGGTGAACCATCAAAATGGTCATCAGATGAACCACTGTGTTAAGTTATTAAAGCAAAATATAAATTTCATTTTCACTGCATGAATGGTAGTCATTTGTCTAATGAAATAGAAATAAGACTTAAAGTGGAATGATTTTAGTGAAAAATCTGTTGAATGTAAGTTACTTTCAGTACAAAAGATCCAGTGGACCTCTACAGTATTCTCTAATAACTATAACTTATTTATTTTTAAAAATTTTATTGTTTTCATAATTTATCTGTTGTTAAATTTTGTTGTTTTTATGTTTTATATAGAATATTTTATGTTAATGTTAATTGTTTGATGATGATTTTTGTAATTGACTGTTTTGTAATTGACTAAAATAAGTGTTTGATTTGAGACAAGTAAAGCTGTTTTTATGCAATTTGTATTGTTTTATGTAAAAAGCGCAATTTATACCACATATTGTACTTTTTTTATATTTAATAAATGCTTCATTTATTTCAGTTCGTTGTGGCCTTTATTTCTACTTTGTTGTTAGATTACAGAGAATTTTGTATTCAACCATGACATATGCTAACTGCCTTACAGTGCTCACTGTATGTTTTAACCCCTTCAAATAATAGTTCAGGATGATGCTATTCCACAGAGTGCTTCAGTTTTCAAAAGTAAGTACTTTCATTTTTTTAATACCATCTTATTAATGTGAACTGCATTACACATTTCTGCGCGTAATAAGGTACTAGGGTTGCCCCAGAGCGTGAAGCAATGAGTGTAAATTCTTTGAAGTTTCCTGAATGTGCACGCAAAACTTATATTTCCTCCACCAAATAGCTTAGCTTCACCAGTGTTTCGAAATGACATCTGTGAGTGATGCATTTTACAAGCAGCATGTCATCATTGAATTTCTCACTATGGTAAAAGAAACTGTGGGGAATATTCACTAATGTTTGTGTGAAATCTGTGAAACATCTACTGTCAACAGGAATATAGTTGACCATTGGTCAGAGAGGGTGAGGCCATCAGAAGACAGTTTGGTGTAGCTCAATTATTTGCTTCAAGAGAGGAGACCATTTGTGGCTGTTACACCTTACATGTTGCAGCGTGCTGATGTTCTCATTCGTGAGGATGGATGCATTATGGCTCAGCAGTTGGTGCTGCTGTTGACAATCAGCAGAGGAACTATTGTTGCAATTATCCACACTCTGGATAATCAAAAGTGTGTGCAAGATGGGTTCTATGCAATCTTATGGCGGAACACATATTTAACAGAAAAAACATTTTTCCCGGTTTTTGCAACATTTTGAAGCAGAGGAGGAGGTCATCTTGTCCTAGACTGTGACAAGTGATGAAACCTCGGTTCACCAACTTGAACGCTAAACTAAAACACAGTTGATGGAACGATGTCGCCTCACTCTCCACAGAAGAAAAAATTCAAAGCAACGGCTTCCATCAGTAAGATCATGATAACTATGTTTTATTATGGTTAGGGTGTGATTCTCATCTATGTGCCAAGAGACACAATAAGCATTAATTCTGAGGCTTATGCGAACGCATTAACTGCACTTAAGTGTTTACGGTGACTTTGGTGCTGTAAGAAACCAGGGGATATTTTGATAAAACATAATAACACTCAGCCCCACACAGGTCTTAGGACTTATGAACATGTTGCAAAACAGTGTTGTACAGCGTTATCCCATCCACCTACAGCCATGACGTAGCTCCCTCAGACTTCAACTTGTTTGGGCCATTAAAGGAAAGCAATTGTAGAAAAGCATGATGAGGAGGTGATACACGCAGCAAAGAAATGGCTACATGACCAGAACACGGATTGGTGCCAAAAGGACATACCTTGTTGGATGAAGGCCATCCAGCTGAATAAAGATTACGTGGAAAAATAAGATGTATAGATAAAACATTTTTTTGTATGTAATTTTCCTTGTGTGAAATAAATAATCATTGGAGAAAAAATGTGGGACATTACTTTCTGGTTGACTAGTCAGAAGATTCAGTGTTAAATCCAATCAGTTCTGGGATTTTTTTCTGTCATTATCTTCCGTTTCACTTCTGGCAATGATTTGAGTATATGAAAAAATGTTGAGTTCTGCCATGGTTCAGAGTCCTGGTTCAACTATAGCTGGTCTTATAACTGGATGGGTAAGCCAGTGTGAACCATGTTTAGCACAGCAAAGTTGTCACAGCTGTTCAAACTTCCCAGACAAAAGTGTTGAATAATAACAGAGGAACATAAATGCAGACAATTATTGTTATGAACTGCTTCTCCTTAGAAGAAAAGATTGTTAGTAACAGTAAATCCTTTAATTGTTAGTAAGACCTGTGTGTCAGAGACTGGGTGCTGTTACCAGGAACTGTTGGTCACTCTGGGGTGCAGACTGCTCATCTTTCATGATGTAACTGAACTGCCTGCTGCAACTCAAATTTGCTTTGGGAGGCCTTCTACGACAGAAATGCGGGATAACATCTTGACTGCCAACTTTGCTGCTGTTAACTGTAATTTGCAGACATTGTGAAGCTTTGTAAATGAGTAAAATAATTGACCACACTGCATTGATAAATGGGACTGCAAAGTCTACATACAAACAATCCTAGGGTCAGTCGTTTGTGGCTACGAGGAGAAAACTTTGTGGAGCTGTTTGCTGTAGTGAACACTGTTGAGATGCCTTCATTTCCCTCTCAGGTGCAGGCCAGAAACAGGGCTTTGTTTCACGGCTTTGGTTCTGGGATATGCCAATGTCTACTGTGCAGTAGAAGAATACTTCCAGAGCATAGGCGGAATGTCCGTGCAATCTATGTCATTCTACATTGCCAGGAGAAGAACCCATTAATGCATGTAACATCTGCTGCTTAAGCAAAAAATAAATTTTGCATGTTAAATCTACAGTGTAATTTAGTTCAGTTGTTTGCATGTCCCATTAATCATACTTGCAATCTTTTGCTATGCTGTGGAATGAATCAGTCTTACAATTATAGTACTCTCTCTCAGTGCAAACTTGTCAACATGCTGACGTTACATGTGATTTTGTTAAACATTTATTTTTTCCTAATCTTGTTGTGTTAGCCAATACATGGAAGTAGAGTGATACACCAGAATAAAAAAGAAATCATTACTGTCTTTTGGGTAAATGGTTAAATTATTGTTATATATTAGAAATCTGTGTCTACGCATAGACACGTTCACAGTACCAGGTAGGAGGACTGGTAGCGCACGTAAATATGTTCAGAGCGCAGGGACAGGTACAAAGGTGCGCGCGTTAACATGTCCAGAGCAGTTAAAGGTTTAAGAGCAAAATAAAATTCGAGGACCTCCAAGACAATTATTTGTGGAACCTTATTTCATTTAGAGCTGAAGTGGCTCCTAGTTCAGGAACATTGTGAAAGACACAGATTTGGTGGTGGCAGAACTCCATTGTCACTAGGAGCAATGTCCGATGGCCATACAAACTTTGCATCTTCTCTGGTGATCTATGTGCAACTTTTCGGGGGTGTATTTTATCCATACCTCTTTTTGTTTTCGATGGTACGTTTCTGCACTGAGCTGCTCTGATGAACAAATTTCTCTTGAAGATGGACATCACAAGGACTGGCTTGCAAGGTATCCACAGTTGCATCCTATGCACCATATCATGGATGCATCTGAGAGTTGAACTGTCAACTGTCCCACGTGTCTCTTCAACTCAGTCTTCTCAGGAATGGGATAGGCTACCATTAGAGCTCTGGCTTTTAGACAGTGTGCCATATCACTGTCAAGTATGTGTGACACCTATTTGTAATAATTTCTTCTATTAATGGTTTTGTTTTAGAGAAAACATTTTCTGATTATTGTTACTTGTTTTTCAAATGTATCTATATGGCTCAAGAACTTTAGTGACAGCTTCTTTTGGTCATTATTGTACCCCAAATGCTCTGCAATAAAGCTTTACTTTGGTCTGTAAGCCCTCATACATCTTGTGCAGGAAATATGCCCCCATTTGCTTCTCATGTCGAACTTTTTGATCCTAATGTATTACATAAATTTGCTTTGTATACATTTAATACTCTTGACAGAATATTCAACTGAGCCACAATAGTAATGATATGAGATTGTTCCTGATTAATATGAATAAAGTCCAATCACTATTTGCCAATAGGCTTGCATTTAGTAATCATTCTTCCACGAAGTTCAAAATTTATAGCACTGTGCACACAATAAACAGTCGCAACATTCGGAGTCTGTAGGTGGATGTTAGTGACCGGCCAATGATATCAGTCGTGTTCCCACTGCAGGCACCCTCACCGGACATGGGCAACATTACACTTATTGAAGTATTGAACCTTCCATTCACACATCTGGTGGCGTTGCTAAAATGTCAGGTGCAAATAAAAACTTTTCTACATTTGTGGAGGCCGCTAATGTTGCCAGAAAAACATGTATTTTGTGAGTGGTGCTATACGAAGGCTTTTCCTCTTGAACCTGTCATCTCAGACCAAGTCTTTGTTAGTGCTAGCAGCAGTACCCATCACTCAACCGAAGGAAATCACTGTAGAAAAAGACATACAGGCTGTACATCATACAATGGAATAGAGACTATGTTTAATGACATGATGATGATGATGATGATGATGTCACAGATCAAATTGGTGTCTATTGGAGGAAATCAATAACTGCCTCAAAATGTACCATTTTTCTGCAGACTCCCCAGCTAGGTGGAAAGAGAGGGCCAGTACAAAAACTCTCAAATAATCAAACAATGGAAAATCCAGGATGGAATGTAACAACATTATGAGAAGACGAAATGTAACAATATTATGAAAAGGAAAGAGTTGGCACTCACCATATAGCTTAGATGTTGACTCACAGAACTGTCACACATAAAGCTTTCGGCCAGTAAGGCCTTTGTCAAAAATAGATCTCTCTCACACACACACACACACACACACACACACACACAAAGCAAGCACGCATGCACACGTAAAAGGCAACTCACACACACGATTGCAGTCTCAGGCAACTGAAGCCGCACTCGACATGCCGGCCAATCAGTCGTAACCAGTGAGATCGTGTCAATTTAGCGTCCTCTGGTGGTGTGTATGAGTGGTGCTAACTGTCAGAAAACGGCAAGTGCCAGAGGAGCAAGCTCATCCAGTGGTGTGCTTGTGAGAGGCTTAAAAGTGCCCTCTCCCATGTAACTGTAAGCGGCACACCAGGTGTGGTTAACGAAAATGCCATCAATACCACAGGATTGAAGAGGAACATCATTCTGGAGTAATTTACCCCACGTGTAGTGGCGGTATTCTGCTGCATTGACTCACAGTCTAACACAGCCAATAACAGCACACTATTCACCTCACTTTGAAGCCAGTTGCTTTATTCATGCACCGTGTCTCACAAACGCGTTATCTGTGACTGCGTCATTCCTTCTGTGAATGAAGCAAACTTGATATTGTCAGAGGCTGGGGCATGGTATGACATTCCTAAGAGCATTGTGTAACAATGGATAAAAGATTGTGATATTGAATAATCGTATAGGTATGTGAGAACTGGATGTTGATGTACACCACCAGTCCAAGATGATGGACTGGGAAAAACAGCAGCAAAATCATCTTTTAAATATGGTGCAACTGAGACACAGTACTGTGTTTCCCAGGTTGGTGGATGTGATGCAGTACCATCTTCAGGAGGCTGGAGTACAAAGTAAACTGCGTGCCTGTTGAGGGGAAGCTTTGTGACGATCGGCTCTTACCAATTATGTTTATTGTGCAAGATATTTATTATCACTGACTGAATGTAATATTTTTTGATGAATCAATATTTTCCACAACAAATGATAGTCCAGTGCAAATATATAGGCCACAAGGTGCCCATTTTCACCTAAAATATACCCGAGAGACCTGTTGCAGAATGTGTGTGTGTTTTACTAAACAGTACACTCAGATCATGTGTAATGTTGACAACTATACTCCCAGCGGGATAGTTCTACAGTACGTGTCTGCTATGGTGTCTGCATGAGCTTTTTGCAGATCAGAATTAGTTTTGTTATCTGAGCTGGCCTCCTTTCGCACCAGACTTCAGCTCCATTGAAAATGTGTTAGCAGAGATGAAATAGACTACATGAGAAAACTAGCTTGCCGCAAAACCAAGAATCTGCAATGACCTTTGTAACATGTATCTGTGCGACAGTGCTAAGCTGGTTCAAGCCTCAATAGCATATCGAGTTTGTGTAAACACCCTGAAAACTTCTTGGGGATTTAACAGTATTATACAGTAATCAAAGCAACACTTCTGTTATTTAGATTCACTTGATCACACATTTCTGAGCACATTTTGATGTCAATGACACTGCAAGGATTCAGTGTGGCATGGGCTACAAAAGTGTGTCCATGGAGTACAGCCTCGTTAACAAACTCCATACTAACTACAACCAAATATTTCCATAGACGTATTTTACACAGACATTTATGAGAGGAATGATGCAAACATGTGAATTGTTCCCGATATGATACTAACAGACTTATCATTTTACTGCAGAACTCGATCTGAATGAACACCCATTTCATCAAAATGTTAGTTGAGTACTTTCTACGCAGTAACCTTACTACATCATGACTGACACATACTTTCACACATATATTAGTCATGTAATAGCTCGCCCGGGGCGTGTTATGCGTAAGTCTTACTTGAGTAATTCCCAGATGCAGATTGAATATTTTTGGGTTGGAAGAGGTATGAATAGACTTGTGTGTGAATATTTTTGGATTTAGGAAAATACTTATTTGGTTATAGAATTGTATGGTTGAAATTTACTAGAGTGTATGAGCTATACGTTGGCTGCTCAGAAAGTGAGATGACTTTTCAAATTGCGTGGGCAATGCACATTCAATTATTGATATTTTTTTCTTTTTTCGTTATGTTGGTACACGTGTCCCGAACGTATGTTCGCAGTTTCAAGTGTACAGCATACTTCATTTGCTTTTGACAGATAGAAATGTTAGACATGTTTTAGTGTGCTCAGCAATTTTTGATTATTATAAAAAAATGGAGCAAAGAATTTGCATCAAATTTTGCATGAAAAATGGAATCACGTGCTCTAAAATACTTGAAATTTTCACAGTGGCATATGGTGAGTCTGCTCTAACTTAAAAAAATGTACAAGTGGTACAAGCTCTTCCAAGATGGCCAAGAAGATGCCAATGATGAAACTCGCTCTGGGTGTCCCAGCACGTCAACAACACATGATAATGTCAAAGCTGTGAAGAAAATTGTTTTGGAAAATCGTAAAATTTGCTGAGGATGTTAGCATATCTGTCGGCTTGTGTTACACAGTTTTTTAGGGTGTTTTGGGCATGAGACGTGTCAGCAAAGTTTGTTCCAACTTTCTCAATTCTGATCAGGAGAACCATCGTATGAGCATCCCTCAGTAGCTCCTGAATGATGTCAATGATAATCCTGATTTGCTCAAAAGGATCATAACTGGTAACGAAACATTGGTTTATGGTTATGACATCAAAACCAAAGCCCAGTTGTCCTGATGGAGGCATCCCAGAGAGCCAAGACCGAAAAAAGCACACCAAGTTTGATCAAATGTCAAAGTTTTGCTCACTGGTTTTTTTTTTTTTTTTTTTTTTTTTTTTCCCCAGTTACCGTGTCGTAGAGTACCGTAAATTTTTGTCTGAAGGTTTTATGGTCGATAAGGAGTATTACCTTGATGTTGTGTGCTGTTTGCGAGAAGCAATACACAAAAAAGTCCAGATTTGTGGATAGACAATCCATGGCTTTTGCATCATGACAATGCACTTGCTCATTCATCGTCACTTGTGAGAGATTTTTTGGCCAAAAACAACATGACAATGATGCCTCAGCCACTATATTCACCGGATTTGGCCCCCTGTGACTTTTTCCTGTTCCCAGAAGTGAAGAGACCTATGAGAGGATGAAGATTTTCAACAACTGAGGAAATAAAAACTCCACCACTTGAAATACTCAAGGCTGTACAAAAAACTACTTATGAGAAGTGCTTTGAGGATTGGAAGAAATGTTGGCACAAATCTGTTGTATCTGAGGGGGATTACTTTGAAGGGGACAACATGAATTTTGATGAATAAATAAATATTTTTTCATAAAAATATTAAGTCACCTTACTTTTTGAATGCACTTCGTATATTCAGGCAATATTATGGTTTACATAATAAGAGGTTTGTAAGTAAATTACAAAAAGTTACAGAACTAATGTGTGTGTCTGCATTGGAAACTATGTGTTTATTACTACGGTTGCCATATTTGAAATAATGGTAGTTTGTGTAAATTCTTAATTAATGGCTTAATTGTATGAGAGTAGTTTGAAAATTTCATGGAACCACCACTATTATAATAATAATAATAATAATAATATAATAATAAAGATTTTATTGTCTTTAGGCCATTACAGCAATTGACAACGTCAAATGAAATTACAATTTATAATACAGTGTGATAAGGTATTGACTACTGAAATATTTTAGCTTATATTACAATAAAGGTACAGTGGGTCATCTGTTGGATTACTGCATTTTACAGTTGAAGAATTCATTGATATCATAGAACGGGTGGGCAATAAACCATTCATGCAGTCTTTCTTTGAATGTATGTTCAGGAAGATCCTGTATAGCATGTGGCAGCTTATTAAATAGTTTGTGCCCTGTGACTTCATAGCTATTTATTGATTTTGATAGTCTGTGGTAAGGCGTGTATATGTATTTGATGCTCCTTGTGTTGTAACAATGTACATTTTCTCTACGTTTCACATACTGTAGGTTCTTCTTCGTAAAGATTAAGACATTGTATATATAGAGGTTTATTACTGTCATAATTTTTTGTTTAGTAAATAAGGGTTTGCAGTGAGCCTTATGTGAAGAATTTATAATTATCCTAATGGCTTTCTTCTGCAATAATACGATGTCATGTATATGACTACAGTTACCCCACAAGATAATGCCATAGGATATTATACTTTGGAAAAATGCAAAATAAGATGATCTGATGTATGTTTCAGGTACACAGTTTCTGAGTTGTCTTAATAAATAAATTACTCTAGATAGCTTACTACTAATATAGTTTACATGTTAGCCCCAGGATAACTTTTTGTCTAGATAAACTCCCAGTAATTTAACAGAACTAGGGTCATCAGATAGTGGCTTGTCTCATAGAGTGAAGATTATTGCTGAGTTTTATTTTCATTTAGCAGGAAACCATTTGCTCTGAACCAATATGCTGCATGAGTGAGTGTATTTTCAGCACAGGTTTTAAGATAATTAAGATTGTTACTGCTATGAAGAAAAGTCGTATCATCTGCATACAATACAGTGGTGGATCTAATAAACGAGGGGAGGTCATGGATCATTATCAGAAACAGGAAGGGCCCCAGTACAGATCCCTGAGGCACACCTACTTTAACATTTTCTATGTTTGACATTTCCTTACCAACACAAACTACCTGTTGAGATAAGCTTTCAATAGTCTGAGACTGTTTCCTTTGATGCCGTAGAATTCTAGTTTCTCTAGTAGTGGCGTGTGCTCATCACAGTCGAAGGCCTTGCTTAGGTCACAGAATGAGACCTGAGCAAAGCCTTTGTTCTCAAAAACTTTGAGGATGTAACTGACTACCGTGTTGATTGCATCAATGGTCGACAGATTCTTCCTAAACCCGTATTGTGTAGCATTAATTATTCCTAGATTCTCAAAGTGAGATGATAATTGTTGGTACATGATGCATTCTATTACCTTGGAGAATGCGGGTACTATTGAAATAGGCCTGTAACTAGATGGAGAGTCTTTATCTCCCTTTTTGTATACTGGGACAATCCTAGACAGTTTTAACTCATCAGGAAAATATCCCTCAAGTAAGCACTTGTTTATACAATGGATTAAAGGGTACAGAATGCAATCACACACTTTTTTTAGCAGGTTGCATGATATGCCATATATATCTAAGCTATCAGATGATTTCAGTTGTTTATGACCCCTTGTACATATCTAGGTGATACTTCGGAGATGGTTAGCATGCTTGTATTTAGTGACTGTCTACCCCAATTTTGGGAGAGTAACTCTGATGGACTAATGTCTGGTTTGATAATTGCGTCTCCTATTTCTTTCACTGAATTAATAAAAAACTCATTGAGTGTTGTGGTGGGATATTAATTTTGTCTTTTTTAGTATCTTTGGCAGCACTGTTAATTACTTTCCAAGCGGTTTTGCATTTATTGGTGGAATTATGTATGCTGTTGGCATTGTAGGTTTTTTTGGCTTGCAGTATGGCTTTTTTGTATTCATTCCTGCATTCCACATAGGCCGATTTGGCACAGTCAGACTTCATACTATTGTATATGTTGTACAGTAACTAAACTTGTTTCTTTAGATCTGTCAGCTGTTTAGTGTACCATATATTTTGTCTGTTTTGGTATCTGGATTTGTGGCTGCTGTCCATTATTTTGATTTTCTTTATGGGAATACTGTGGTTAAATAGGGTCAAGAATGCATTAAAAAATCTATCAAATATTATTTTGGCTGGCAGGTCATTACTTGATGTGTAATGTCCATCGACACTACAATGGCCAAACCAGTCTCTGTCAGCAAGGGAATTACGAAATGTGTTAATTTTATCCTCAGTTACGGGTCTGGTAATCACAACTGTTGGGACAGGTCTGTTTGCATTGCTCCTATTGAGGGGAATTTTACTTGCATATTTTAGAGATACGGATTCATGGTCAGAGAATGGGAACACTACAACTTCGCATGTGTTTTCAGTGGTCTTGAAGTTTACAAAGATGTTATCTAAACATGCTTTGTTTCTTGTGGGCCTGTTATTAACATGATGTAAATTGTATTGTCTTAGTAAGTTTTCTAGATCTGCAACACTACCCTTACATTTAGTAACATCAAAATCAGCATTCAAATCACCTCCTATTGCAATATCATAGTATAGCTATTTAATATTACTTAATTCACTCAATAGCATGTCCATTTTTTCTAAAAATATGTTAATGCTTCCCTTTGGTGATCTGTACATGGATACTACTATTAGCTTCTGACTATTAATGATCATACCCATAACTTCAAAGTGCTGTTCATCACAAAAGGAATTTAGGTCTAGTTTGGTTATTGTACAATTGAGTGACTGGTTGGAATAAATTGCCACACCACCTCTAATGTGCTCTTTCCTACAGTAGCTATTTACTATACTAAAATTGTCAAATTTGGCATCTGCAAGTTCATTCTCATTAGCCCAGTGTTCACTCAGACAAAAAATATCAAACTGGTTATCAAGACCAAACTCATTTATGATAAGTTCTTTATCTTTCAGTCCTTGAACGTTAAGGTAACATATTTTAAGATCCATGCTCTTATTGCTTACACACTGAACACTATGGTGATTGTTTTTCAAACCTTTTTCAGGGCTTATCTGTTGGATTTCTGCCTCTTGTTGCCTTTTACTAAAAATAGTTCACTTGGAGTGTAGTACATCTACTGTTGTATGCCTACTCTTCCCTCCTTGTGATGATATTGTAGATGAGGCTGCTACGACAGGAATTGATGGAACTGCTGTTATGGTGTGTGGAGGCACTGTTGTGGCATCTGGTGACTGAGGAGATAAGGCGAATGCTTCTTCTTCTGCTGCTGTTGAATCTTGCTGACGAAGTGTGATAGGTACTGCTGCTGCTGCTGCTGCTGTAGGCATTGTTGTGGCAACTGGTGACAGTGGAGATTTGGATGTTGCTTCATCTTCTGCTGCTGTTGAATCCTGTAGATGAAGTGTGGTAGGTACTGCTGCTGCAGCGTTTGTTATGTGTGTAGGTACAATTGCTGCTTCCACCTCTACTGCTGCAATAGAAGTAACCATTTCTTCAGGCTCTGCTTGCATCAAGCAAGGAACTGGAAGAGCAGCAATTACTTCTTGGTTGTCAGATGCTTTCAGTATCATGCTGATGTTTAGGCACAGAATCTTCTTGCCTCTGTTATTAAGGTGCATGCCATGTCTCGTGTAACAGTCTCTTTGCAAGGAGTCCATACTTATTAAATATGCATTTTGGTAGGCCCTTTTGAGTGGTACTTAAGATAAGTAAATAAATTAGTGAAATCAAAGTGAAGTAGAAATTAGAAAATAAATGAAAAACATAGTTTAGTTTAGAAGAATTACACACTGGGAAACAGCGGGCAGAACAGCAGAGCAGAAGAGACAATGACCGTGAAGTCAACAAGTTCCACATAAGTGGACGCTGTCGATTCAGCCGTCAGGGCATCGCCCAACCGGCTCACGTATTTCTCAGTTGTCACATGTGAGCAAAGGCCCTCGCCTACATTCCAAGAGCCAATGACCGACATTAAGAAGATTCTTCGAGAAGCTTTTCAACATGACAGAAGAGGCAATGACTGGCTTGCGTGTTTCTCAGTCGTCACATGTGATCAAAGGCCCTCGCCTACATTCCAAGAGCCAATGACCGACGTTAAGAAGATTCTTTGAGAAGCTTTTCATCGTGACAGATGAGGCAATGACCGTGAAGTCGTTCACCTCCAGTGGACTGAAGTGAATAAATACGCGAGACGCAGTGGGCCCAATAGAGGAAGAAGAAGAGAAGTGAAGAACAGTAGCAGTAGTTTTCAGTCAGTTTCGGTGCTGAAGACTGTCATGCAAGAAGAGACTACATCATACACAGATGCACCAAGTCCGTCGCTGTAATGGAGTAGCAAGCAGCAGCCTCGGCGCTGGAAGACAGAAGTAAAAAGGTATTTGAAGTCTGATTTTTACGTACCCGGGTGACTCGTGAGGACGGGAAGGAGACGGCCTCACATCAGCAGTCACCTGTGAGCTGGGATGAAGATCTGACAGCCGAAGACTGGCAAGCGGAAGTCCGTTGTTTGAGTCCAGGACACTGGCCTTCCCCCACCGCGTTGCTCCGCTGGCCGACGCACAACACATGCGGTCGCTTAGAGAAGAGAAACACTGGGACGCCACATCCAAGGTATCACCATCCGATGCATGACTTCGCTCGCAATAATTAAACAGGCCACCTTGCGCTGCGCATCTCCAGTCAACTGGGCGAGATGGCGACATGAGATACACACTGCCACGCGTAATCAGATGTCGCCGCTGCCGCAGAAGGAGGCCTCGCAAACGACACAGCTGCCGCTCTCCAAGCCAGAACATCGAGTAAGGAAACAGTTCTACAAATCTTCAATAAAAGTTATCTTATGTAAAAATGCTGTTTCATTCTACCTCGTACCCGAGCCAAGGAAGAACCCACCCTGCCCACATGTTGTTAAGAGAGAAAAATTAATTAATTTAGTATTTCACCCTGGCATAATGCTTTAGAATCAAATGTCCTTTGCAGTAATGCTCATCCTGACAATTAACTAGCATCAAAAGAGAAAACCCAGTTACATTTAGTGGCAGAACTGTTACAGCCCTGCAAATCTTTGAGTATTGCCTGTTTGCTTTTATGATTTCCACGTTCACACATGACCATTCCGAAAGGTCATGCCTATGTGGAATTCTGACTACAAAAACTGATTTCTCTTGTGTTGAATTTAGTATTGCCTTAAGGTTTCGTGTTGCACTGTGGAGATCGTTTTTATATACATAATTGGCTCCAGCTATGATGACAATATGACGATCATTTTCAGTTTCTATGTTTCTAATGAGTTCTTGGATGGGTGCACCTGGTTTGACAATACCAGTTGCTTGTATACAATGGCTGTAACGTAGTATTTTTGCGATCTCACGTCCATGGCTATCAGAGAATATTTTCACTTTGAGTTTGTCTTCACGTTTATTGCGGAAGTTTCTGCTCATGTGCTTGTCACTATATAGATTCGGCATGTTGTTGTCGTCACAGTTTTCCGTGGATTCCACATTTATATCTGAATCTAGTGCATGAAAACGGTTTTTTGTTACCACAGGAATTCTACAGTCACTGGGTTTCACGTGACCAACCCATTTTTGGCCTAGTAAACATATGTTGCCTTGTTGTTTCTGCCTTTAGGCCAATATCTACTTCAGAGCACTCTTTTATTGTAGGTAGGACACTGAAACTGCTTTTATTGCTGCGGTTCGTTCCATTCTTTGTATTTATCACCTTTTTGCTTCTTTCTTCCATGATCATGCTAGTCCTGTGCTCTCAGTTCCGTGTTTTACTTGCTTTGGCGATCGGGATATTACGCGCCTTTTTCAGTTCGGCATTTTCATTTTCTAAATGCACAATGTCGCACCTTAGTACATCTACAATTAATTGCAGGCTTGATACACGTTCATTTAGCTTCACTATTTCACTGTTATAATTTACGTATTTTCCGTTTTTCACCACACAACTATAACTTTTGTTCACTTTCTTACTATAAACAACTGTACTGGACGCCATGTTGCCATGTGTCAGCACTAGCGTAATGAGTTCCTGCATAGTTATAGGTAACCCTTTATGTGTAAACACATGACACATCTGTGCTCTGGGTAGAGATCTGCAGTGTGGATGTTGTTCATGTGCAGTAATTTGTGAAGTTTAGATTATGATCCACATAGTGGTCAGCCAAGATGTGCCACAACCCCAGAAATGATTGTGAATATGCGTAAAATGGTCATGGAGGACCCCCGACTGAAAGTACAAGAAATTGCTGAAGCTGTAGAGATATCATCTGAGTGGGCATATCACATTTTAGCAGTGGAACTGTAGCTGAGAAAATTATGTGCTAGATGGGTGTTGTCAGAATGGAAGTTTCTGAACAGTGATTGACCTATATTTGGAGGAGCCATCAAGTTTTTTTTTTGCACTGGTTTGTGACAGCCAATCAAACTTGGGTCTACTACTATTCTCCAGAGATAAATCAACAGTCAAAGTAGTGGAAACATGCTGATTCACTACCACCATAAAAAGCAAAGGCTGTACGGTCAGCCGGAAAGGCCATGGCACCAGTTTTCTGGAATGCAAAAGGGATTCTGCTGATAGATTATCTTACCAGTGGTCAGACAATTATGAGACAATACTAAACCAAATACCTGCAGCAAAAATAGTCAAAAAATGTGCAGGTTTGGCAAGGAAGAAAGTAATCTCTCATTAATGCAGTGCACGCCTACACACAAGAGTCATTGTTGTGGCAAAAATACACAAACGAAGATACACATTGTTGCTATTCCTGCCTTATTCACATAATCTGGCTCCATCATACTTCCGTCTGTTCCTCAAGCTCAAACTTTTCCTCAGTGGACTGCGATTCCCATCAAATTAAGAACTGACAGCTGAAGTTTATGGTTATTTTGCAGGCCTGGAGGAGACTTATTTTCTAGATGGGCCAGGTGCACTAGTGCACAGAGAGCCTACACTGAAAAATAAAAATGTGTCACTGAGGAAATCATTTCCTTTAGTTCCATTCCAAGAACTTGCCAATCTATTCTCATTTCATAAAGGGTGTCATTCTGTCCAAAGAAATTAGGTCAACAGAAGAATAAAGGTAAACTTGGGAATTAAAAATGTATAAAGGCCCAAAAGGCAACAGTAATTCTAGGTGGGCCCGAACTTCAGCACTAATTATCTGTTAAGTTAACTATTTTACGTAAAATTAAGTTCTGTTACAGTTAAGTCTGTGGTGATATCTTTGTAATGATATATGCCAATATGTCCAAAACTACTGATTAGCTCAATCATAATCTAACATTACATGCCATTATGATGATTTCGGTTAGTCAACACTTTATTAATTATTATGGTTTCCAGAAAAACTAAACACATCAGGGTAATCAGCATACTGAAAAGTATCATCTGAGTAATGAAATGTCGTCTGAATAATGTTTTGACAGGTCTGGGCTACACCATGTATACATGATATCGATATTTTGACTTAAAAAATACAAAATGAGGAACAGAAAAAAAAGATAATTATTAACAGGAGTGCAGTAATAGCAGATAGGATAGCTTGCTTTGTTTCATCATCCCCCTCCCCCCACCCCTACCCAAATTGAATTACACAGGAAAATATTGAGAAACAGATGGGTCGATGATTCAATGCCAGACACTATTATATATATTTTAAATTAAGTACAGATCAGAGATTTTAGATTTCTGTATAGCATTGAAACATGAGAGAGAAATTATTTCAGGACATTGGCCTTCACTACACAAAAAAAGTTTGCACAATCCTTTATAAATACATATATAAAAGAATCAAACAAAGAAATTACTTTTCAAACTTGACACATTAGACAATACACAACAAGATGCACTTCACAGATTTGATCTCTCACTGTATCGTTGAGTTTTGGAACGAACTTCTGCTTTGAGTCCAACCCCCAGCCTCCAAGGGTACAGAATGTATGAAACATTATGTATTAGAGAAATAAGAACATTTATTTATGATTCTCAAATAAATTAATCACTATTCTAGATGAAATATGGATTATAAGTATAAGCAAAATCTTTACATACTTAAAAATTAATTCATTTAAGGGAATGGAAGCTGTTCTCAAACAATCAATTTTCATACCTCATTCATTGGTTGAAACTGGTTAATTATCATTATATATTTCTCGAAAGATTACTACTTGATATCATTCAACTCGAAATGTGTATACCAAGGTTTTACTTCTTGAAAATAGAAAATGCAGCAGTGTGTATTTGATTAGCTGTTAAATAGAATAGGCCATTGAGTGACTTTTTACTTATAGTACCATAAATCATGTTTTGCATCAAATCAAGTTATCTTATCACAACAAAAATGTACTTGTCTGCACATAGCTGTATCTTATTATTTACTCATGTCTACTATCTCATCACATTCTTTCATTACATCCTTGTTGACTGTAGAACTACATTTGCAAAATGAAACTACTACAAAGACAGGGTCCCTAACTGTCACTGCCTCATATAAAAATCCTCATATTCATTATATTTACTTCATTACAATTGTTGATTAATATAACCACCATATTCTGTTGATTCATTACTTCATTATACTGAGTGGTTATAATTAAAGTTTCTCTACTCACAGAGGTCCAATGTTGACTATAATTATTGTATGGTAATGAAACAGTGGATATGCTAATGCATTAATGTGGAACTGATTTACGCTGGAAAAAAAAAGTTCCAAGTTTGGCGATCAGGTGGAGAGTTGGTGCTGCACATTGTTTGTACGATATCCACACTGCCATCTGACAAATCACAATGTGAGTGTATAGTATGGCACACAATGCTGGTGGAAGTTATTGATGAGGTCGCTGTTGCTGTAACTGACCATGCTGCATGTGCCCTGGATAGTGCTAGTGCCTGTGCAGTGTCTACATCTACACTTACATCTACATGGTTAATCTGCAATTCACACTTAAGTGCCTGGCAGGGGGTTCATCGAACCATTTTCATACTACTTCTCTACTATTCCTCTCTCAAATGGCGTGTGGGAAAAAGGAACACCTAAATCTTTCCATTCGAGCTCTGATTTCTTTTATTTTATTATGATGATCATTTCTCCCTACGTAGGTGGGTGTCAAAAAACATTTACACATTCGGAAGAGAAAGTTGGTAATTGAAATTTCATAAATAGATCTCACCTCAAAGAAAACTGCCTTTGTTTCAGTGACTGCCACCCCAACTCACGTATCATATCAGTGACACTCTCACTCCTGTTGCATGATAACACAAAACGAGCTGCCCTTCTTTGCACTTTTTTGATGTCCTCCTCCGTCAATCCTACCTGGTAGGGATCCCATACCACACAGCAATATTCCAACAGAGGACAGACAAGTGTAATGTAGGCTGTCTCTTTAGTGGGTTTGTCGCATCTTCTAAGTGTTCTCCCAACAAAGCGCAGTCTTTGTTTCGCCTTCCCCACAATATTGTCTATGTGGTCTTTCCAACTTAAGTTGCTCGTAATTGTAATTCCTAGGTATTTAGTCAAATTGACAGCCCTTAGATTTGTGCGATTTATTGTATACCCAAAATTTACTGGATTTCTTTTAGTACCCATGTGGATGACCTTGCACTTTTCTTTGTTTAGTGCTAATTGCCACTTTTCGCACCATACAGAAATTCTCTCTAGATCATTTTGTAATTGGAATTGATTGTCTGATGGTTTTACTAGATGGTAAATTACAGTGTCATCTGCAAACAATCTAAGGGGGCTGCTCAGATTATCACCTAGATCATTTATATAAATCAGGAACAGCAGAGGGCCTATGACACTACCTTGCGGAATGCCAGATATCACTTCTGTTCTACTCAATGATTTACCGTCTATCGCTACGAACTGTGACCTCTCTGAGAGGAAATCATGAATCCAGTCACACAACTGAGATGATACTCCATATGCACGCAATTTGATTAATTGTTGCTTGTGAGGAACGGTATCAAAAGCCTTCTGGAAATCTAGGAATATGGAATCGATCTAGTATCCCTTGTCGACAGCACTCATTACTTCATGGGAATAAAGAGCTAGCTGTGTTGAACAAGAACAATATTTTCTGAATCTGTGTTAGTTATGTATCAAGAAGTTACTTTCTTCAAGGAGATTCATAATGTTCGAGTACAGTATATGCTCCAAAATCCTACTGCAAATCGAGGTCAGTGATATGGGTCCGTAATTCAGTGGGTTACTCTTATTTCCTTTCTTGAATATTAGTGTGACCTGTGCTACTTTCCAGTCTTTAGGAACAGACCTTTCGCCAAGTGTGCGGTTGTATGTCATTGCTAAGAAAGGCGGTATTGTGTCTGCATACTCTGAAAGGAACCTGATTGGTATAAAATCTGGACTGGAAGACTTGCTTTTCTGAAATGATTTGAGTTGTTCCACAACACCTAAGATGTTGCTCATGCTAACAGCTGTTCTGGTTTCGACTTCTGCAATATTTACTTAGTCTTCTTTTGTGAAAGAATTACGGAAAACTGTATTTAGTAACTCCGCTTTAGTGGCACCGTCATCCTTAACATTTCCATCACTATCGCCCAGTGATGATATTGACTGTTTTTTGCTACTGGTGTACTTTACATACAACCAGAATCTCTTTGGGTTTTCTACCATATTTTGAGACAATATTTCATTGTGGAAACTATTAAAAGCATCTCGTATTGGCGTCCGTACTAAATTTTGAGCTTCCGTGAAACTTAGCCAGTCTTGGGGATTTAATGTTCTTCTGAATTTGGCATGCTTTTTTTGTTGCTTCTGCAACAGTGTTCTGACATGTTTTGTGTACCATGGTGGATCAGTCCCGTCTCTTATTAACTTATGCAGTACGAATATATCTATTGCTGTCGATACTGTGTCTTTGAATTTGAGCCATATCTGGTCTACACTTACATAATTAGCTTGGAAGGAATGGAGACTCCCTCTTATGAAGGCATCAAGCAAATTTTTATCTGCTGTTTTAAATAGATGTATTTTGTGTTTATTTTTAATGATTTTTTTGCTATGGTTTTGAGCCTCACTACAATGACCTTGTGTTCACTAATCCCTGTATCCATCATGTTGCTCTCTATTAGATCAGGATTATTTGTGGCTAAGAGATCAGGTGTGTTTTCGCAAACATGTACAATTCATGTGGGCTCATGAACTAATTGTTCAAAGTAATTCTCAGAGAAAGCATTTAGTACAATTTTGGAAGATGTTTTCTGTCTACCACCAGCTTTGAACATGTATTTTCACCAACGAATTGAGTGTAGATTGAAGTCTCCACCAATTCTAACTGAATGAGAGGGGTACTTATTTGTAATGACATTCAAGTTTTCTTTGAAGCATTAAACTATTATATCATCTGAGTTGGGGGATCAGTAGAAGGCGCCAATTTTTATTTTGGTACCGCTGTTGAGTATAACCTCTACCCATAGTAATTCGCAGGAACTATCTATTTCAACTTCACTACAAGATAAACTACTACCAACAGACACAAACACACCACCACATACACAGTTTGCACCTCTGCAAAAAATTTGGCAGAATTTATCTCTGGCTTTAGCCAGCTTTCTGTTCCTATAACGATTTCAGTTTCAGTGCTTTCTGTCAGTGCTTGAAACTTTGGTACTTTTCCAACACAGCTACGACAATTTACAACTACAATACTGACTGTTGCTTGGTTGATTCTCATCGTTTCTTTGCCCTGTACCCTTTGAGACAGGAGCCCTTTTTGATCTTTCCCAAGACTATCTAACCTAAAAAACCACCCAGTCCACGCCACACAGCCCCTGCTACCCACGTAGCCACCTCCTGTGTGTAGTAGACACCTGACCTATTTAGCGGAACCCTAAACCTCACCACCCTATGGCGCAAGTCGAGGAATCTGCAGCCTACACAGTCGCAGAACCGTCTGAGCCTCTGATTCAGACCCTCCACTCGGCTCTGTCACAAAGGTCCACAATTAGTCCTGTTGATGATGATGCAGATGGTGAGCTCTGCTTTTATCTCACTAGCAAGACTGGCAGTCTTCACCAACTCAGACAGCTGCCAGAAACCAGAGGGAATCTCTTCTGATCCATAGCGACACACATCATTAGTGCTGACATGAGCCACCACCTGCAGTTGGCTGCACCCTGTATGCTTCATGGCATCCGGAAGGACCCTTTCCACATCTTGGATGACTCCCCTCACGCCCCGGTATGCACAAGGAGTTCACACTGGCTTTCTTCCCATCCTTAGCTGCCATATTCCTATGGAGCTCCATCACCCACCTATCATGGGAGCTCCCAATGACAAGTAATCCCACGCTCTGCGCTAGTCCAGACCTCTCAGGAAGACCGGCCTCTGCCGCAACAGACAAGGCTAACATGGGAGCTCCCAATGACAAGTAATCCCACGCTCTGCGCTTGTCCAGACCTCTCAGGAAGACTGGCCACTGCTGCAACAGATGAGGCTGCCCTTGATGGCTCAGAAGTACTTTCAGCAGTGGGTAGTACTTTGGACCTGTTACGGAGGCATAAGGGTACAGCCTTGCAGCCAGCACCAACTTTTGCCTTCGGCCCAGGGACTCACGACCTCGCCACGGTTTGCCAATCACCATCAGGCAAGTGTTGAGTGGCAGGGACATCGGAATCTGAGGTCATAGTGGCATCAGAGTTTCCAGGCGATGCTACAGGTTCCAGAGGTTCCAAAGCACTTGCCTCGGGTGTACCAATGTCACCACGGCCCAGGGCAACACCCTGGAGCCTGTCGACCACGGCCAACACAGCTTTCAGCTGTTTACGGATGGTGGCCAATTCCCCCTGAATCCATACACAACAGGCGCAGTCCCTATCCATCCCTAACATTTTTTTTCCTCTCTCTTATCTCACAAGCCGTTCAAAACAAACAGAAGACTGATGACTACACAAAATTTACACTATACAGGTACTAAAACGCGATGCTACAACTCTCAAATACTATAATACGCCCAAAATTTGTGAATTAAACTATGCAAGTACCCAAAAACAAGCAGCAAAATCAACAGGTCTTGCCCACCCATCGCTAATAGGGTGCCTACGGGATGCAGAATTCTTGGAATGCTATACAACAATTTCAAAGAAATAACATTATTAGTTTTATTTCCATCTTAGTTCCGGCACTTGTGGTTATGCCAGAACAGATCCCGTGGTAAACAGTACAGAAAGTTTTGTGGTTTATATTACACAAGTACTGTACAAGATAACTGAAACCTCATGACCTACAGCAACCTTCTGAATTTGCACTTCAGTTTCTGGCATGGACTGATGGCCATGGCCGGGCAATATTATGTGGAGTGACGAGGCACATTTTATACTACAGAGAGCAGTGAATATGCAAAACTGCCAATTTGGGGTACATTTAAACTGCATGTTGTGCAGGAAGAGCCAAGGCACTCGACATATGTGACTGTGTGGTGTGGATTCACAAGCACCTTTATTCTCATTCTGTTGTTCTTTTCAGAGAATACACTCAGAGGGCCTGCCAGGTGTACGTGACATCTGCATGTTATTGAGACCACCTTTTATAGCATGGAAGAACACAACCATCTGGAAACCACTGTTTTCATCCAAGATGCGACAACACCTCATCAGTCATGGGCTCTCACCCAAGGCTTTCAGATTTCAGCCACCAAGACTTGTGTCATGCTCTTCTGTCTAGTCCTAGACTATCAATTAATTCTTGTAGTTGAGAACTGCCAATATCTGGGACTAGTCTTTAATTCCCTTCTGACGTGGATTCCCCACCCTTGCCAACTTAAGCAAAAGTTCTGCCAATACCTCAATACACTTTGCTGCCTTAGTAACACTAGCTGGGGTGCAGATTGCTCTACTCTTTTGTGGCTCTACAAAGCCCTGATTCTGTCCTGTTTTGATAACGGGAGTCTTGCATATGGTTCAGCATCACCCTCAGCATTGTGGATACTGGACCCCAATCATCATTGTGGGATCCAGCTTGCAACAGAAGCCTTCCCAACTAGCCCTGTGAACAGACTATAGTTGAGGCTGGAGTCCCTCCATTATCTACTGGGCACCAACGACAGCCGCTAAATTACGCAGTGCATGTTCGTGGCTTCCCTGAGCGTCCCAACTACTACGTCCTTTTCCCAGGAAAGGAACTGCACCTCCCACAATAGCTACCCGGAACTAGGTTTACAATTGCTGAACACCTCCAGTGCCTCCATTCAGAACTGCAACTTCCTACACTGTCACCTCTAGTCAGGGAGACATCGCATCTGCCCCCATGGCTTGTGCCCCAACCTTCAATTTGTCTCAAATTCTCCTTTTGTCCAAAATATTCCACTAACCCCATGATTTTTCTCCACCTGTTCTTGGCTGCCCTGAGATGTATCTGTGTCTGGAAGTGGTATTCATTGATGGCTCAACAGTTGACAAATGAACAGGCTTTGCATACGCAGATGCACAGTGTAGTGAACTCCACTCTTTGCCAAATGGCTGCAGTATCTTCACTGCTGAATTGATGGCCTTTGAATTAGCACTTAGCCATGTTTGTTCTTGCACTGGCAAGAGTATCCTATTCTATAGTGACTCCATTAGCAGCCTTCAGGCTATACACCAGTGCTACTGTCCTCACCCACTGGTTACAACTATCCAGGATCTTGTCTCAGACTTCTATCAAGCTGGGCAGCCAGTCATTTTGGTTTGGACCCCTGGTCATATTGGGATTTCAGGAAATAAACTAGCTGACTGGTTGGCCAAGCTGACCACTGGGATGCCGATTCTGGAAATGGGGGTCCCAGAACCAGATCTTCAGTCGTTTATACGCCATCGATTCCTGGAAGTCTGGAACTCAGAATGGTCTGCTCTGATCTCCCCAAACAAACTGATGACAATTAATGAGACCATAATCATGTGGCAGTCTTCTCTGCATGCTTCTCGCAGGTAAACCACCATCCTCTGTAGACTTTGCATTGGCCACCCTTGGTTGAGCCATGGCCACTTTCTCATACGCAAGCCCCCCCCCCCCCCCCCCCCTTACTGCTGATATGGAGTTTGCCTGATGGTGGCCATAATTTGGCTGCTTTGAGGCAGCATCTTAATCTTCCTGACACATTCCCTCTGGTGCTAGCAGATGATGCCAACTTGGCTGACCTGGTGTTAAGTTTTGCCCGTGAAGGTGGTTTCGATCCATCCCTGTAAGGTAGGGCTTTTGACATCATTAACTGCCCTTGGTCTTGGTGGGGCACCCCTCTCTGACTTGTCCCCTCCCCCCCCTCCCCCTTTCCCAGGGGTCCTTTGGCGGACATTGCTGTGTGGCCCATCCAGGCCTCTACCCTTTCCACTTTTTAATTCTCTTTATTCTTTTTGATTTCTTAGTTTTAATGTCATGTTTCGACTGATCTTTTAATGACTCATCTGTGCTGTCTTTTTTCTGGGCTTTATCTCTGTCTTTTATTGTGTTAGTTACACTTAGGTTATTCCAGATTTGCCTTTCGCCTCCTTCCTTTGACGACTACTACTGATTTGCTACTTAATGGATGAAGGGACTGATGACCTTGTAGTTTAGTCCCTTTCACTCCAAACCAATCAACCAACAGCTCATGTTGCTCACCCAATGACAGATCTTCATAATGCAGCCCTCCATGAATGTGTTATCTCCAGAGGTTTTCCATATGTATGGCCTACAAGATCACCTGATCTGAATCTATGAGACTTTTCGCTCTGGTGATATCTAAAGAATGTGTTTACCAGGAACTCATTCAGTCTCTACCTGATCTGAAGGCCAGTAAGTAGGAACATATTGCTCAAATTCCACCAGAACTGCTGTGAGCATCTGTTGATTATGTTGTTTTATGGATGCAGCATCTCATTGACATCTCCAGTGCTCATATTGAACAAATTGTGTAAGCCAAAGTTAATAATAAAATTGACATTATGCCTTTCTCACTTGTTTGACCTTTTCTGCCCACTTCTTGTTCCTAATCTATTATATATGGAAACATTTCTATACATCTTCCTTGCAGTCACAGTGCCAGATTTGCACCTGCTGGCCAAAAATGGAACTATTTTTTTCAGCATAAATCAGTTCCTCATTAAAGCATTAGCATATCTACCAAGTTTCACTGTCGTATTACAGCTCACACTGGACATCTGTAAGCAGCTGTGCTTTAATAATAACCACCTGGTACCTCATCGATTCATTACATTATCCTTGAATTTCAATAATCTCTTATTTGTCTTCTGTATTAACTCTCTTCCTTTAGACTAATGGTAATTGGATGACATGTTTTTATGAAACTTGCACATTACTACTTTAGTTTTACTAAACAAATTACTGGATTTGGCCTCAAACATTTGTGCAAATGAAACTGGGTTCATTGTGGCTCAGCACTTTTCAGCCACAGATGCTATATTGTTTATTGGATCCTCAATTTTACAAATCATTAAGCCAGAAAGATTTTTTAATTTACACAGATTTCATCATTACTAATCCAAACATTTATATAACATAAAATTTAGCAGATATAGCATAAGCTTCCATCCTCCTGTATACTTCCGGTACCCATTAACAATTAATATTTTTAATAATAGAAATAACATGTTTTACTTTACATAATAATTGAATATAGTAGATGATTACTTTTTCCTTACAGTTAAAGAACAGAATGATTCAAGAAAAGAAGACTGAAATCACCCAGCTGGGGAAGGCACTATTTGCCAAATTGTGTGTTCACTTAAGTTCAGTAAACCATCTAGCTATTCATGGGTTCACAATGACTCTAACCTGTGCTTCTCCACCTAGTCTTGCAACATTGTAAGAGACCCTACATTTACTTTTCAAAACATTTACAATTCCAATGCAATACACAAAAAATTTATTTATTTATTATTTATTTTTATTTATTTTGTTTATCCATCCATTGACAATAAATATTGTATGGATGTTGTCAAGGGTACATGTAAGCCATTTCAAAGAAATGGGACACAAACAATATATACTTAAAAAAGTACAAAACAAGATAATACAATGAAGTTAATAATAATACAATGAAATTAATATAGCCTATATACATCCCTGCTTGTTATTTTAATTGCATAGTCTGTTTTTCATAAGGCTTTAGTTTTGTCCTCCCTAAAGGGCAAGTCCTTATATACACAACACTGCTTAAGTATATATTTACATCACACAACAGCTGTCCTTTAAGTATGTAAATGTAATTAATGATTAGGTAATGAATGATTAGGTACAGATAGAGTATTTTCCATTTTGCCTTTATAAATATC